>NC_143024.1:45555000-45720000 GCF_057628025.1 Oncorhynchus mykiss
GGGTAAGGGAAAGCAGGTCTTCCGACATCCTCAACCAGGAGATGGAAGGATCATGACATTGGGGCCACGGGAGGCCCAGGATGACTTTGTGTACTGGTGTGTTGATGATGAGGAAGGGAAGGCTTTCTTGGTGCTGGGGTCCCACGGTGAGGGTGAGTGGTGCTGTGATGTGCATGATTGTGCCGGATCCCAACAGTCAATTATCCAAGGCTTGGACAGGAAAAGGAGAGGAGCGCGGGTGCGAGGTGGTGTTCAGGGAGGAGGTGAGGGCCTCCTGGAGCTATAGCGACAACACATGAGAAACAGCCAGCCAGTAAAATGGAAACCAGGCAGGATTTGGTGGAAAGCAATGATGATGAAATATTCACGCCTACCCCAGGAGACGGATGATCACGGGACCGCCCATCTCTCCCTGTGGACCGCGGGTTGGGAGGTACCGGACACCGCTGAAGCTGGTGCCCATTCTGGCCGCAATAGGAACATAGCCCCAGCTGTCTCCTGCGACGCCACTCTGCCGCGGAGAGGTGTGTGGCCCCTACCTCCATGGGTTCAGGCTCTGCCTCAGGACGGCCAAAGGAGGAGGGCGAGGGGATGTCCAGACAGATGGCCATCGCAATGAGCACATCCAACAAAAGGTTGTCATCCTGACATGCCAACTCCATCTGGACCTCCTTGCTGAGTCCACTTTGGAATATGGTGCGGAGCGCCAGCTCATTCCATCCGCTGGAGGCTGCCATGGAAGGTGAGAGCATATTCAGTCTGGGCACCCTGCCGGAGTACAATTAGTCGCTCACCTCCCTCTCTGCCCTCCAATGGATGGTCGAAGAACGCCCTGAACAGAGCTATGAACTTCGTGGGAACCCAGCTCTTCCGCTCCTGTCTCCCAGACGGCTGTTAGCCCACTCCAACGCCCACCCGGTCAGCAGGGAAATGACCGCGACAATCTTGGACCTCGGTGGTAGGGGCTCCCATCTGATGGGTGAAATAGAGGGAGCACTGAAGTAGGAAGCCACGGTATTTGGATAGAGTCCCATCATACTAGCATCGCTGACCTGGATGGATTGCTGGGTAGGCTGGGATGACTCGTGGTAGGAGGCCCTCCACTAGTTGGAGGTGAATCCTCTCGGGTGGTGTCGAGGTGGTGGAGGACGAAGAGGACCTCATCAATAGCCGCACCCAGTTGCACCAGCTGATCATGGTGTTGGCGGGGTAGGTGTCCCTGTTCGTCGACCGTCTGGGAGATGTCCTTTTCTTCTGCTGCTACCAGATGGTGTGGCAGTATTCTGTAACGTATACGTTTGGAGTCAGGAAGCAGGTGTAGAAGGTGAGTTTAATGATAAGAAAGGCAGATAAACAAACCAGGGACCTGTCCGTTCCAAATGAAATGTTGATTCCCCATACCTGCTTCTCATCTCCAGCGTTGGTTCTTACACTGCCTGACTACTAAGGGAAAGTAATCAAGGTGATGATGAGGTTCAGGTTTGCGTAATGATGAAGCCAGAACCCGTGGTTAGTAGACCGAGCGCTGGAGAGGGTGTAGGCGTGACAGGATGGCAGCATTTTATTAAATTGACCACACTGGTTGACTGACAGGCAACCCTGTCCCTTCCCTTTGTATCATAAAATGTAACAATTATTTCACCTATCTGCTGGACTAACACAGATTCAACCACAAAGACCAGGAGGTTTTCCAAGGCTGCGCTGAGGGCAGCTATTGTTAAAAGTCACCTTGTCCAAGAGAGATTTACAAGGTTATCAAAACATCACGCCAGGGTAAGCCTACATGAGGCAAAGCCCTTATGTGCGTTTCTAAAATCCCCCATGGGAAAAATGAATGGTGGAAAAATTATAGGAACCATTTCCCTGTTTGACTGCTAGGTCTTATGGATATTATCACTCATACTGTGGTACTCTATAGTGTGTAGGCCAGTGACACAAAATCACAGTTTACTCAATTTAAAATTTAGGCTGTAACACAACAAAATGTGGAAAAAGTTGAGGGGTGTGAATACTTTCTGAAGGCACTGCATGTCTTTTGCCACAATGTAACAAGCTGTATATATTGGAGTGCATGCAGCCTTCCCAAATGTAGGCAACTGGTAACTGTCAAAATAAAGGAAACACTTGACTAAATTAAGGATGTAAATAATATGTCATGGTGTGGGGTGAATTTTCCTGGCATGGTTTAGGTCCACTTGCAGTATTTATGTCAAAGATCATTTAAGCTGTTCTGGCAGCTCGTGGTGGCCAAACACTCTTTAAGACACTATGTTGGTGTTTCCTTTATTTTGGCAGTTACCTATATGTGCTTGTGATAAAATTGAATCCACAGTTATGTTTAAGAACCTATTGATCCTCTGTGGCTAAATTACTCTCTGGTGTATTTTGAACATTGAGAGCGGGCTCCTGTGGTTGGCAAAAATATATACAGTACCAATCAAATGTTTGGACACACCTACTCATTCAAGCGTTTTTCTTTATTTTCACTATTTTCTATATTGTAGAATAATAGTGAAGACATCAAAACTATGAAATAACACATGGAATCATGTAGTAACCAAAAAAGTGTTAAACAGAGGCCACTATAAAATGTGCAGTTTTGTCACACAACACAATGTCTCAGATGTCTCAAGTTTTGAGGGAGCGTGCAATTGGCATGCTGACTGCAGGAATGTCCACCAGAGCTGATCCCAGAGAATCGAATGTTCATGTTCATTTCTCTACCATAAGCTGCCTTCAACGTTGGTTTAGAGAATTTGGCAGTACGTCCAACCGCCCTCACAAACACAGACCACATGTAACCACGCCAGCCCAGGACCTCCACATCTGGGTTCTTCACCTGCGGGATCATCTGAGATCCAGCAGGTGTTGGGGGGAGGGTGGGGGGGGGGTCATTGATTAATTGTTCAGCAGTCTTATGGCTTGGGGGTTGAAGCTGTTAAGGAGCCTTTTGGACCTAGACTTGACAATCAGGTACCGCTTGCCGTGAGGTAGCAAAGAGAACATTCTATGACTTGGGTGACTGGAGTCTTTGAGAATTTTTGGGGCCTTCCTCTGACACCACCTAGTATATACAGTGCCTTGCGAAAGTATTCGGCCCCCTTGAACTTTGCGACCTTTTGCCACATTTCAGGCTTCAAACATAAAGATATAAAACTGTATTTTTTTGTGAAGAATCAACAACAAGTGGGACACAATCATGAAGTGGAACGACATTTATTGGATATTTCAAACTTTTTTAACAAATCAAAAACTGAAAAATTGGGCGTGCAAAATTATTCAGCCCCCTTAAGTTAATACTTTGTAGCGCCACCTTTTGCTGCGATTACAGCTGTAAGTCACTTGGGGTATGTCTCTATCAGTTTTGCACATCGAGAGACTGACATTTTTTCCCATTCCTCCTTGCAAAACAGCTCGAGCTCAGTGAGGTTGGATGGAGAGCATTTGTGAACAGCAGTTTTCAGTTCTTTCCACAGATTCTCGATTGGATTCAGGTCTGGACTTTGACTTCGCCATTCTAACACCTGGATATGTTTATTTTTGAACCATTCCATTGTAGATTTTGCTTTATGTTTTGGATCATTGTCTTGTTGGAAGACAAATCTCCGTCCCAGTCTCAGGTCTTTTGCAGACTCCATCAGGTTTTCTTCTAGAATGGTCCTGTATTTGGCTCCATCCATCTTCCCATCAATTTTAACCATCTTCCCTGTCCCTGCTGAAGAAAAGCAGGCCCAAACCATGATGCTGCCACCACCATGTTTGACAGTGGGGATGGTGTGTTCAGGGTGATGAGCTGTGTTGCTTTTACGCCAAACATAACATTTTGCATTGTTGCCAAAAAGTTCAATTTTGGTTTCATCTGACCAGAGCACCTTCTTCCACATGTTTGGTGTGTCTCCCAGGTGGCTTGTGGCAAACTTTAAACAACACTTTTTATGGATATCTTTAAGAAATGGCTTTCTTCTTGCCACTCTGCCATAAAGGCCAGATTTGTGCAATATACGACTGATTGTTGTCCTATGGACAGAGTCTCCCACCTCAGCTGTAGATCTCTGCAGTTCATCCAGAGTGATCATGGGCCTCTTTGCTGCATCTCTGATCAGTCTTCTCCTTGTATGAGCTGAAAGTTTAGAGGGACGGCCAGGTCTTGGTAGATTTGCAGTGGTCTGATACTCCTTCCATTTCAATATTATCGCTTGCACAGTGCTCCTTGGGATGTTTAAAGCCGGCTTTAAACTTTGCTGCACTGAAAGTAAAGGGGTTGAATAATTTTGCACGCCCAATTTTTCAGTTTTTGATTTGTTAAAAAAGTTTGAAATATCCAATAAATGTCGTTCAACTTCATGATTGTGTCCCACTTGTTGTTGATTCTTCACAAACAAATACAGTTTTATATCTTTATGTTTGAAGCCTGAAATGTGGCAAAAGGTCGCAAAGTTCAAGGGGGCCGAATACTTTCGCAAGGCACTGTAGGTCCTGGATGGCAGGAAGCTGGGCCCCAGTGATGTACTGGGCCGTAGGCACTACCCTCTGTAGCGCCTTACTGTCAGATGCTGAGCAGTTGCCATACCAGGCGGTGATGCAACCAGTCAGGTTCGTGCAGCTGTAGAACTTTTTGAGGATCTGGGGACCTATACCAAATCTTTTCAGTCTCCTGAAGGGGAAAATGGGTTGTTGTGACTTAAAAACTGTCTTGTTGTGTTTGGAACTTGAAACTCGACCCACTCCACTACAGCCCTGTTGATGTTAATGGGGCCTGTTTGGCCCTCCTCTTCCTGTAGTCCACGAACAGCTCCTTTGTCTTGCTCATGTTGAGGGAGAGGTTGATGCCCTGGCACCACACTGCCAGGTCTCTGACCTCCTCCCTATAGGCTGCCTCATCGTTGTTGGTGATCAGGCCTACCTATCACTGTTGTGTCGTCAGCAAACTTAATGATGGTGTTGGAGTCCTGCTTGGCCATGCGGTCGTGGGTGGACAGGGAGTACAGGAGGGGACTAAGCACTCACCCCTGAGGGATTAGCGTGACATATGTGTTGTTGCCTATCCTTACCACCTGAGGGCAGCTAGTCAGGAAGTCCAGGATACAGTTGTAGAAGGAGGTGTTTAGTCCCAGGGTCCTTAGCTTAGTGATGAGCTTTGTGGGCACTACGGTGTTTGTGGGCTTTGTGGGCACTACGATGAACAGCATTCTCACATACAGTTGAAGTCAGAAGTTTACATACACTTAGGTTGGAGTCATTGAAACTCGTTTTTCAACCACACCACAAATTTCTTGTTAACAACCTATAGTTTTGGCAAGTCGGTTAGAACATCTACATTGTGCATGACACAAGTAATTTGTCCAACAATTGTTTACAGACAGATTATTTCACTTATGATTCACTGTATCACAATTCCAGTGGGTCAGAAGTTTACATACACTAAGTTGACTGTCCCTTTAAACAGCTTGGAAAATTCCAGAAAATGATGTCATGGCCTTAGAAGCTTCTGAAAGGCTAACTGACATAATTTGAGTCAATTGGGGGTTTACCTGTGGATGTATTTCAAGGACTACCTTCAAACTCAGTGCCTCTTTGCTTGACATCATGGGAAAAAATATATATTGTAGACCTCCAAGCCTGCTTCATCATTGGGAGCAATTTCCAAACGCCTGAAGGTACCACTGTCATCTGTACAAACCCCATGGGACCACACAGCCATCATACCGCTGAGGAAGGAGATGCGTTCTGTCTCCTAGAGATTAACGTACTTTGGTAGAGGGAGGCTTGCAAGCTGAAAACACCATCCCAACAGTGAAGCACGGGGGTGGCAGCATCATGTTGTGGGGGTGCTTTGCTGCAGGAGGGACTGGTGCACTTCACAAAATAGATGGAATCATGAGGGAGGAGAACTAGGTGGATATATTGAAGCAACATCTCAAGACATCGGTCAGGAAGTTAAAGCTTGGTTGCAAATGAGGCTTCCAAATGGACAATGACCCCAAGCATACTTCCAAAGTTGAGACAAATTGGCTTAAGTTACAACAAAGTCAAGGTATTGGAGTGGCCATCACAAAGACCTGACCTCATTGCTATAGAAACTGTGGGCAGACATGAAAAAAGCGTGAATACTTATTTTCCACCATAATTTGCAAATAAATTTATAAAAAATCCTACAATGTGATTTTCTGGATTTTTTTTCTAATTTTGTCTGTCATAGTTGAAGTGTACCTATGATGAAAATTACAGGCCTCTCTCATCTTTTTAAGTGGGAGAACTTGCACAATTGGTGGCTGACTAAATATTTTTTTGCCCCACTGTATGTATGTATGTATGTATGTATGTATGTATGTATGTATTTATATAATATCCTATTGCTAAATATGAAAATACATCTGCTCAGTGTTACTTTTCATTTGCTATTCTATTTTTGGTGGCAGTGGTAAGTAATCACATACAATTTAAAGTGTGTTTAACTTACGGCCTAGAATCAATCAGATCAAGCACTAACCAGCAATAGCCAACACACACATAGCTGATGTTTTGGAGGTGTCTGAGATACAACTGCGTTGGAGCTGTCAATTTGGTGAGCAGTTGCTCTTGATCATTTTCATGAAGCCACACCTGTCCCACACCGCCAAAACAACCTCTATGCCGATGTCAGCTAAAGCAGGTATGATTAAATAGAGCACTAAGATTGCTTAATTAGATTATTATTATGAGGCCTATAATACATTATAAATCGGCCTAGGCTACATAATGAATGTTAAGTGGCCTACTGAATAGGATCCCACCACGAAAGACCAGCTATGTTAGCCTGATGAGAAGGTGCCTTAAACTGTTGAGTTTGTCAATTGACCAATGATTGGAAATTATGAAAGCATGTCTTAAGAATGAAATGAGCAGTAGGCAAGCTGTAAACCCATGTCCTTATCAATTTAAGAAGTTCTAAGAAAGAATGTGTTCCGTGTGTCGGCCTAGGCTACACTAAGCCCCCTCTTTTATGCTATTATTCAGCCAAGGACTCGCTAGATGGCACCAGAGGATTGACGTTGTGCAACTTGAGCTGCGTGTAGCGGATAAGCACCAAGCAGAACCGTGTACCGCGCGAGCCTAATGGGAAATTTCAAGCAAACTAAATAAAGAGGAAGGTGTAATTAACATGTCGCAGTATTAATTGCATCTGCAAGTGAACGAATGAAGTAAATTTAGTTATATATATATATATATATATATATATATAATTAGGCGTTGCTTCTGTAAGGGTCGAGATAGATCAGAGGCCGGTGCATTTTATGCAAAACATTGAAATGGCATTTTGGGCTCCTGCACACTTTCCTTTGGAATATTTAGTTTTGTTCAAATATAACATGTTACTGGTATATGCAAACAAACCAAGGCTATGTAAACAATTTATAACAATTCAAAAAGAATGACACTCTGCAATAACAGTAAATGTTCATAGGCCTACAAATGTGTCACGTAGGCTAGGACATGCAATTTCCACAAGTTCCCAAAAGAAAGCCCCTATGGAAGAAGGCATGTTAGACCAAGCTCTGCAGTTCTCATATTGATATGCCTTCTTTCGTAGGGAGTCTTTGAGGTAGCCTGCAGCCAAGTCCATGCAAATGTATCAATCAGGTGTTAATGGTAGATTGGCACTAAGGAGTCATCTAACCATAAAGGTATTAGGATATACAGCATCGCCGTACAGGCGAAGGAGGAAAGCTATGCTTCTTCGCCTTAAATAAACGCTCTTTGCTGTTGAACGCATATATTTGCTTTACCATGTCATTACAGTTAGTAGCCTAGGCCTACCTATCGATATCAAGACTAATGAAATTCCATTAGATCCGGTCACATTAACACTTTCAAACCATCGATAATATGCCTTCCACCCTTTCACATCAAAACGTTATTGAACTTTTGAAGCATCGAGTGTTTGTGTAGGTAGAAAGGCTGATAAGTATGATTGGCTCAGATTATCATATCATCGTATGTAAACAAAATGGAAAAAATAAGGGACATCCACGTGTATTCAATGTTTCTAAATTATGCAATACAATATGGCATTTTGCTTTGAATTATTGGGCTCCCGAGTAGTGGTCTAAGACACTGCATCTCAGTGCAAGAGGCGTCACTGCAGTACCTGGTTCGAATCCAGGCTGCATTTACATCCGGCCGTGATTGGGAGTCCCATTGCGGGGCGCATATTTGGCCCAGTGTCGTCCGGGTTTGGCCCGGGGTAGGCCGTCATTGTAAATAAGAATTTGTTCTTAAATGACTTGCCTAGTTAAATAAAGGTTAAAAAATGTTGGGATTATATTATCCCCCAAAATGTTTCAAGATAAACATGATGTTGTGATGTAACTTAAGTACTACGATCATACCAGATGCATTGTTATTTACTTTTTCCCAAACAAGCACGTAGAGTAGTTCGTCGTCAGAACATTTGTGTCGAAAGAGAAGCAACGCCCCACTGGGCATACTGGTTGAATAAACGTTGTTTCCACGTCATGGAACCACGGTGGAATAGACGTTGAATTGACGACTGTGCTCAGTGGGGCTGCTCTCTGATCAACTTTCAAATATTACTATAGCACTATAATGAATCTACAATACTGACGATGGATTAGCTCCTATAGATATTACCAGCTTTGGCTGCAAATATTGAAGCGATTTACTCTAAATGCTTAGGCCTACCCTATAATAATGCACTAAATCAAGATTTGGCGCATCATTCCGCACATGTTGTTCGATATCGTGAAATATATTGAGGCAAGAAGTACAGACAATAGCCTAGAATTAGCCAAATATAATTCAATTGAATGAACATCAAATTGATTTCAATGTGATTTAAATATAGGCCCACGAAGCCTATAATGCAGTTCTATTTTGCAGTCATCTCGGTTTTCATTTGAAGCACGCATCGTTTTATTATTCGTTTGTTTGTAACAAATGCAAAGACACAAGCAACATAGGCTAGCCTATTTGTAGTCGACTGCGTTCTGAACTTATCCGCAGTCCCAGACAGACCGACGAACCTCTTGATTAAGTGTTAAACGGAGATTTTCTGCGTATAAAGTGACTGCAAAAAAGCATCTAACGACTCCCTTAGATGTTCTACGAGTGGTCTGAGGCCGTCAATAAATAACGAGCGTTATTTTGTGCAACTTGAGTAACGATGGTTTTGGGAAAAGCTCGGCTACTATACATCATAAGATTATTCTAAAGAGGATCTTAACGCTACAAAGGCTCGGAGAGCCATGCCCTTGTCTGGGTTGTGACCACAGAGTTAAATAGAGGTCTCTCAAATCTAGATTATATTTTGTTAATTCTAGGCTACTGCCTGTACTTTTTGCCTCAATATATTTCATGATATGCGGAATGATTTGCCAAATATATTTAAGTCCATTATTATAGGGTAGGCCTAAGCATTTAAAATAAGCCGCCCCTATAGGGCCTGATCCATCATCAGTTGTGGAATAAGAGCTTGTTTTAGCACGTAAAGCGCCAATGAGGACTTTCACCATTTTGAAGTAGTCAACGTGATTCTATCCTGGTCATCAGGAGGAATAAGCCAATGAATTATAGTAATGAGCTAACATTGGCAGTAAATCACCAACCTTGGCTTCATACATGTTCAAACAACACACTACAGATGGCAGTATGCCCCCTTCCAGTTTGTTTGCCAGGACATAAAAGTAGTAGAAGAAGAAAATGGACTACTTCAAAATGGAGGAGTCCTCAATGGGCTGCCAATAACGCTGCCCATGCGCTCACGGACGCCATAATAAGGACGGATACAATGATGCCATGTCTATCTAAGTCTATGGTCGTGATCGATAGAGGGCAGTTGTTGGCCCTATTCTTTTGAACCCATGTTCGAATGGATTCATTGACACTAATCGACACGTCCACAGGGCTCAATGGTGTTGTGGTCCATTTGACCTGTGGAATGTAGGCCTACATTTAGCCTACAAAAGACCGCACGCTGTTGAGAGAGCAGAAACGAAATAGGCCTTTTGCCTATATTTTCCCTATAGCCGAGGCTCACCACCCATTTGCTCATATTAAATCGTTTTGTCTAGTCAGTAAATATGAACGAATGCACAGAAATGGCATAGCTGTCGTGAAACGGTAACTTGCATTAATCTGGTTTTAGCATTTGGTTGGCATAATACAATGCGCCATGGCCATGAACTGATAAACATTTCAATCTTGTTATTGTTCTAAATTTCAAAATGGTATTAACCAATTCGATGCCTCTCTTCTTATGCAAAACTCAAAATGAACCAAATTCGTCATCATGACGTGATTACCACGAAAATAACTTTGATGAGAATACAATAAAAAAAAAGATGGTGGGAAATAGCCAGAAAGACCATGTTCCATGCAGCTTTAAATAAAAATACATTAGATCTCGACATTGAAAAAAGCTTTTTAATATCAACCCCATTATTTAAAAATGTGCAAGTCTTTGTTCATGTGATATCAAGTGATGAAATATTACCTACACATCACCATCTGCGTGTATAACCCCCAGGTTTATCCACATCAATTAAAAGTGAATGTGACAAACGCGGGGAGGAAAAAAAACAATAAACAAAACCAAAACAAAACATCGAATTTGTACATCCCACAGTTTGATTATCAGAGAATTGTATGATTGGTCGATTAATTCAAGCTACAGAAGAAATACGATCAATACCATTAACTTTTTTCTTAAAAAAAAACAAAAGTAAATGAGAAGAACACAAGTCCCTGGATATAATTTGCATAAAATGAAACAAAGCTACGGAGAACAAGCCATATGGTTATCATAAAACATGTATATACACGTAGCATTGACGGTATAGGCTATGGCAATCCCCCTGAAATAAAAAATACTATCTCTCCCCCTTTCTGACTAGCCTATATTCCATAAGCCTTTTCGATGCCATTTATATATCTATTGTACTTTGTCATCTATAAAAGTAATTATAGAATAAATTACAATCTCAATAACAAAATTATAAAATTAACGTATTTGATCATTATTCCCATATCGCAATGATACCAAAACAAAAGAAAGGTGGCAAGGATAAAATAAAATCCTCACCCTATGATAAATAATAAAATAATAATAATATATTATTCTTATTATTATTTTCATGATATGTGATGTCAGGTGACTTGTTTTTGACAAAGGGTCCACGTTGTTTTTAAAAGTTGATATAAAATGTAGAACACTTAAATATCTATTTCCTTTTGTAAAGGAATTATACATCTTTTAAATAAAATATATTTCAGCGAGCATATCGCCTTCTTTTGCCAATCTGTGGGCTGATTAATTATTTAGTTGCCAATCAATTAGACCATAATTACTTAAAGCATATATTTGATTCAAAAATATAATGTCAGGTGGACATTATTGAAAGCCAATGTCAGGACAACATGTGAAGTCAATTCTGCCAATCCAATTGAACTCACATCAATGAAATCCCTCTGAATTGAACATAAAATGCTTCTCAAACACATTACACTGCAAACAACAAGCATAATTTCAGCTACAAATAACTTTAAATAAAAATACAAGGTAGGCTATTGAAACCTAAAAATTGTGTCAAAACCATTTGGAATAAAAAAATAAACAGCTAAAACCTGTTTTTGTTTTGAAAACACCGAAAGAAAAAAAGTGCCCCAGTGAGAAGGAACTAAGCCGTGACTGTTTAGTTATACAATATTTACAAAATTGATCACAATGTTCTGTGAAACTTGGTGATATATCTTGCTCTAGAAAAGTGCCAGGTTTCCATCGCCACGTAGCCCTTCCGTGACCTGACTGCTAGCTGCTGGCCGCGTGGCGTGGAGCGGAGCTCAGTGTTGGCAGCCTTTTGTGTTTGATCCACACGTGCTGATATCATTGAGAGAACGAGGAGGATGATGTGCTCCTGTGTGCGTCCAAACGAAATATTAAAACCATACGATTTATGTGGTATCAATTATTCAAGGAGCTCCTTCGAACTGCTCTTGACAACAACAACAACAATAATAATAATAATAGGGATATAACAGGTAACAGGCTAAAATAATAAAGCTTTCCCACATAATCATTTGCCTAAACGCCTCAATGTAATGTTGAATGTCAAAACTAACTGGAAAAAGATGACTGACGGATGATCAACCCTCACACATTGCTCAGCCGATGCTCAACCCCCAGCTGCTTGTCTGGGACAGAGAAATGGCGTTTAGGCTATGTTTTGTCGAATGCAGCTCTCATGACTTTTCTTGTCGGACCCACACGTCCAGAACAAAACCATGATGATTACGCAGCGCCGTTGTGTTGAATACACCACAAAAGGCGAGAATGTAAACCATTTTAGCTATGAATCCCGAGGCTAGTTTTTAACGATAATTTCCTTTACGACAAATATTTTTCACAATAGGGCTACACCTTGAAACTGCGTTGAGTCACAGTGCTAGGCATATCCTCGAACATGTGTTCGCTTAGCTCTTGAAGAAAACAATTTCCACTCCATCGCTAATGATATTCGGGTTTTGAATGGTATTCAATGCAGATATTGTGTAAGTAGCCTACTCATGCCATAGGCTAGGCTATTATACATAAAACACCCACTATCGCTCATAGTCCAGTGAATTATATATAATTTTCAAGACAAACAAAATCAGGAAAAGTCTAATAGTGGTCCGTTATTGTTCATTGAACCGGTGTTTGGACTCCATGATGTGGCGGTGTGTCCCCATACACATCCTCGGTTCCAGGAAGCGGTCCACCGGGAGGAGTCATCCGTTTCTCTTTCTGTCTCCTGTTACAAAACCAAACCCTCACCACCTCTTTCTCCAGCTGTAGACCGTCCGCCAGGGAAGTAATTTCCGCCGCTGCGGGTTTAGGACACTTCAAGAAATGGGTCTCCAACGCCCCTTTTACGCTTACCTCGATAGAGGTCCGTTTTTTCCTTTTCCTCCCTTGTGCGGCGATTTTGTCCAAGCTGGTTGGGCTGCCCGAGGTGGAATCCGCTTCTTCCAACCACTTGTTCAACAAAGGCTTGAGTTTACACATGTTTTTGAAGCTGAGCTGCAGGGCCTCGAACCTGCAAATAGTGGTTTGGGAAAACACATTTCCATACAGCGTTCCCAAGGCGAGTCCGACGTCAGCTTGAGTGAAGCCCAGCTTGATCCTCCGCTGCTTAAACTGCTTGGCGAACTGCTCCAAGTCGTCGGAGGTCGGTGTATCCTCGTCCGAATGGTCGTGGTGACTCTGTTGCTGGTGCTGGGACGCCTGGTGGCCGTGGTCGCTGAGATGCGGGCTGTGGTGGTCTTCGTGTGCATCTCTTAGGTTGTGGTGGTGCATTCCCTGTCCGCTGCCTGGAATCAGGCCGTTGACGCCGAATCCGGGCTGTGAATAAATAAGGCTCTGGCCATTGGATGTTGCCATGCTGGGTATGTGGGCTGCGGTAGTTCTCCACGCTCGGGCGTCGTGGTGGTTCCCATGTGACTGGTGCACCAGGTGGGGCGGTCGCGGCTGGTGCTGGTGCTGCAGGTTATTGGAACTGTGCATCTCGTCTCTGGTGCCCTGCACCGCGGGTTTGATGTCCTGCTCGCCGAGCGGACTGGTTGACCACGGAGCTCCCTCTCCGTGCGACAGTGCCGTTATCCACTGGTGCGCGTGGCTGAGCGGGTGACTGTTGCTCTGCAATGAGTAGTCACTCTGCAACAGGGTCTGCGCGTCCCTGTACGCCGATGCTTGCTGCATGCTCCCGGGCTCCGAGTGCACAATGGATGCGCTGGAGGTGAGGATATTGTAATGATTAGACGCTGTGGTCGCCATGACTCTCGGAGCCGGACTGATCGCTCTTATTAAAGGAACCTTGCATTTGACAGTTACTGTTTTGCCACAGGCGTCTCCCAGGCACTCTGCCAAGTGGACACAGCGGCGCGCACCTGCACTCCGCCTCGTCCCGCTGTTCATTGGACAGAAATGGCTGATGGACGTGGTTGCTACTGGCAACAGCCCACTCATTGGACGTTAGAGAGTCTCAACAAACACTACCTCTTTCTAGAGAACTGCGAGTTCTGCTGCGGTACCTCTGAAACGTGAGAGACCGAGTGCGGCATGGAAAACGGAGAGAGGGGATAGGCACTGGCCGAGATTTCAAATGGAACTGTAAGGAATTTACTCAAATTAATACGATAATGTTTTAAACCAATGTAGGAATATCGTGATTGCAGATCATTCGAGTGATGCATGCTTCAAAAGCTTTTGTGAAATGTCCATTTGAGTACGGTTAAAGATCTTCTCCTATTTATTTGGAGTAAATTGTGTTTGTATTTATTGTATCACTTTTTTTTTCAGACATGAAATGTTATTAATACTTATAATAACTGTGTGGGCATTTTCATATTTTGGTCGTTCAGTGATTGTGGCGAAAACTTTTTTTTCTTCAAGGATAAAGTTTTGTTTGAGGTAGTAGGCGGATAGTTGCAGTTACATGTGTTATGTATTTATTGTGTTACTAGGCTTATACTATGAGATAGGATATGGATTCCTTGATATTGAATAGCCGAATGAGAGTAACTGAGACTTATTGCGAGGATCAGTGCTGGTTGCATGATATAAATTATTGTAGTGCTTAATTCTTTTTGTATGGCCAAAAATGCAGGGAATGAAAACATGTTTTACTGTGAATCTGTATAGATACGTGCTTTGTGCCACTGACAGTACTTTGCGTGTGCATGTGTTACGTGATCTGTTTGTATACAATGTCGGTGATGTAATGACATTTCCCTCTGCATTACACGTGCTCTACAATACTGGGATTTAATTGTATGACAATACAAATATAAGGCTAAGTACAATAAACATTTAGAATCAAACTAGTCTTGAAGCCATATGAAGGTGTAAACCGTAAAATAAAAACGTTCAGTAATAGGTTACTTATGACTCAAATTGTTTACATCAGAAGCTAGACATAGCAGTCTTGTATTAAACGCCATTGGTGATAATAGACTGTTTAATAGTTGGAGTATGCATTTAAAACCGGAGTGCATAATGTACAACTATGGGCACGCTGTTCATTGGCTATGATGTCATTGTTGTTTAGGACGTGTGTGTGTGTGTGTGTGTGTGTGTGTGTGTGTGTGTGTGCGTGTGTGTGTGTGTGTGCGTGTGCGTGCGTGTGTGTGTGTGTGTGTGTGAAACGCTTCCACCTCAGACCTATGAAAATCGGGTCTGAAATGGTACGAGTTTTCAGATATTCGTTTGGGCACTATTTTATTTGGTTTAGGTTTAGTAGAACAACTCGTTGATGTAATTTGTAAATACCAAGTTAAACATGTTTGGATTATGGAGAACTACACGAATATAAAACGTCTACAATAAAACAAAAAAGTTGGACCACCACAACAATGTCAAACAATGACGTTAAGAGATTATAAAAGTTGTGCGTGACAAGGCAGATACATAAAAGGCCTGTGGAACAGAGACACAACATTTCAAATATTTAAATAAGCATGGCATATGCTTAGGTGTTTCCAGCTGTAGGCCTAACTAACTAACTAACTATAGCCAAAGTTTGCATACCATGATTAAATTGCGCCTACTCAACAAACGTCCCACAGTGGCTTAGAAGTGAACGTAACGCGTTAAGCACAGTGCTGAATTCGGTTATGTAGGCAAGACTAGTGTTGTGTTGCCTAAGTATACTTTTCAAATCGAACCCATTAAAAGTATGATCTTTGGACAATTAGCTTTCAATATGCTACTTAATTGATTAAAATATAGGGGAAAATAAGTTATAAATACATTATATAATAGTACAAGGAAATCAATATTTTATGTCTGAAGTAGGCCTATACACATATTGTCTATACAGGGTTGGGGAGTATCTGATTACATGGAGCCTAATCATGTAATCTGATTACAAAAAACTAACTGTAATCAGTTATGTTAACAGCAAAAATATTGTAATCAGATTACAGATACTTTAAAAAAAGCTATTACTTACTGTGTTTTTTTTAAAGTAGAAGGGATGTTTGCGAAAAAATACCTTATGACACATTGCTGTTTTCCAATGACATTCAATTTATCTTCGAAAAAAGGCGCAAGTTTAAGTTTGTTCCACCTGAGCGAGCTCTGACCACAATTCAGAGACTACGATGATGACACACCAAATGCTTTCGATGGGAAAGGGAAAGTAACTGTAAGTAATCCGATTGTTACTGAGTTTGGGTAATCCAAAAGTTATATTACTGGATTACAATTTTGGACAGGTAACTGTAATGGATTACATTTAGAAAGTAACCTACCCAACCCTGTGTCTATAGGCCTAGTCATAGCCTCCATTTATGATTTGAGATTGTAGGCCTATAGGCGTAGCAGGCCTAGTAGTCTACAACAGGGCTCTCCAAACCTGTTCCTGGAGAGGTTTACAATTCAACTCCAGATATACTCCAGATATAAATAACCTGATCCAGTTTATCAACCAGCTAATTACTAGTCAGTAATACAAAAAAATGACTTTTTTTTCTCTCGCTTAGGCCAATATAAGGCTAAAATGTTTCTTAGAGTGGGTGTCGACTGGCTGATGTTTAGTCAGTGAAGCATCAAGGACAGAAGTGCATACAAGCGGCTTAGTGAGATCATGCCTCGATCCGTGGCGTGGTGCGCAGGTGTCAAACCCGCCACAGCTGCCGTCCTCTCTCTCTCCTCCTCTCTGTGCGGCTCAGGGATAGGATAGGACATTGTCCAAAGAGAGACATTCTTGTCGAACCACTGCTGGTTGCCATAGAGAGGAGTAAATGAAACAACAGAGCTCACGTCACTGCTACTTTCGCCCCTCTTCTTGAATATCTAAAGGCCTATTTAAAGGGGCCCTCTGGCGGGACAAAGGCTGGAGGGAGAAAAGGAGGGAGTGGGTGTTAGTGGGAACGTTGAAGGAGAAGGGAGGGAGGGAGGGAGGGAGGAGTGAGAGAGTTTCTGTGTATGCCTGGTAGAGTAGTTATGATAGGCTTACAAACGACATAAGGGGTTAAAACTGGCCCCACTTCTCCATTCTCAAACTTTTGTGCATCATTCAAGCAAATTTTCCGTCACAAATATTAGGCCAAACTACCCGCTTGAGTCTTCTTTAATAGTAGACTAACCTATCAGTCTAGTGTGCAGGCCAAATAGAATAGCCCTCTGAAATATCCCCAGTAAATATGTTCATATTTTGGAGCATGGAATTGACCGCCAGAACAAATAGGCCTACAACGTGTTCAAAAACAGTATGAATATTTTTTTTGCGGGGGGGGAACTAAAATAGATTGAAATCTAATATGAATTCAATCGAATATTTAAAAAAGCTAACGATCAAAAGGTAGCCTATACAAGCTCAACAAACCGTCAATGCACATCATAAAGGCATATAGGCCTATTAAAATAGGTACCATTATTGGATAATCGAAACAATCTTTCATTTAGCGTGGAACAGTTTACTGGTAATCAATTTTCTGATTAGTTCAATACACAAAAAAAGGTTCTGGATAAATCCAAAAAGGGTTATTTATATCGCTTGCTTCATATATGGCACACCTGAAGGTTCTAGATTCTAAGGTTCTTCTTCACTGAACCAAACTTGGTTCCATATAGGGTTCTATATGGAACCAATTTCGGTTATATATAGAACCTTAAGGGATGCCATATATGATGCAAGCATAGAACCCTTTCCGGTTTTATCCAGAACTTTTTTTTCATAAGAGTGTAGATTAACAATCCGGGTTGACTGAATGGCATTATCCACAGATTTGTGCATCCATCCATTATACCAATAGTTTGACCTGAGTATTCTCTTGACATGTCGCAGCAAATAATCCTTATTAATATATGAATATAAACATAATCAAATAGACTGTGCATATCACACAGTGCAAATATGAAAGGATTAAAGTCCAAGCACAAAAGTTTCAAGGCATGGTTCAGTAATTAATTTGTTTTATATCATCATTGTGGCGTAACACTGAAACCATCCAAATCAAAAGAACATTTGTGGTAATTAGGGCTGTAATTCAAGGAATTACCACATCGCCACACAGGCTTAAATAGTCGTGTTGGGAGAAATGCAAAGCACATTATTTTAATGGTGTAATATGCAAACTATGGGTCGTTCAATTACATGGCTTAACAACGCATAAATGATGCGAGTCTTGTTATTTGGACTGCGGGGTCCGTGGTAATTCATTCGGAGGGGGCAGTGTGCTTTCCCATACAGTAGAATATATTCCTGTGCTCCAAGAGCTGCTGCCAAACATTTAAGGGAATAAAAATTAACGATGGAGAATCTGAGCGTTAAATTAACAGTAATTATATGACCCGCATGCTGTAAAGTTTCAATTTTTAACGGTCTAATTAGGTAACTGTCTCCCCATACATCAACTCGTATCCCTCTGCGAATTTTTCACAAGAACTCGTTTGTGTTCAAATGCTGTGGGGGAAAATAATTACATTTCATAAATTGTTCATGTAATGAAAAATCTAATAATGAGTTAGTTAAATATATGATGTTTTTAAAATCTTCAATTGTTCCATACACACTCCATTGATTCACGTTTAGAGAGTAGGCCTATTAACGTACACAACCGCTCTTTAAACCAGGAAGATCCATAATCTCACTTGATCTAGCCTACTATCTCACTCTTTCAGCAAGCAATCTTACAAATGGTCATCCGGGGGGAAAAAAACGTATTGGTAGGTATTCTTTTTTTTGTGTCACTGGAAAACCCTAATTTATAATAATTAGGATGACGACAGACCTGTTGGCCTCATAGACGAATCCCTCACTTTTCATTATGTAGATGTGATGTTACCATATTAACATTCAGGACATGCCTGTGACCACTTCCTGCCCCCTCCTCCAATTGTACTGAACTGGAGGAAATACAATGCTTATAATTCTCATGCCATAGGTTAGAAATGAATAGAAAGGATTTCGACTTAGACACAGTCATAATTTAACATGGAGGTAACAGGTAGTCTGATATGTAAAACCAATGAAACATGTCCTTGAAAACCTTAGCTATATCCAGACCAATATCCCACTGCATTGGACCGTTGCTACCTTTCAGTGGTCAGGTTATGTCACCATACAGAGATGAATTAACTGCATTACTTGCTAGCTTTTTGCAAGGTAATTACATACCGGTACATTATTCAACTAGTAGTACAGGCTACTTGTGTAAGGATTGGTGTGTGTTAAGTTGACCCATTTTTTCCCCCTACAGCTCTTACATATAGTCCATGCTGTAATTGGTGTATGTATCAAAGGAAATTGGATTGACAGGTTGCGTGAGAATTAATAGTGCGTGTGTGTGTGTGCGCATACGAGTGAGAGATCGAGAGGGAGAGAACGAAAGAAAGAAAGGAGTGACGAAAAGAGAAAGAGCGGTAGAGTAGGGAGAGGGAGAGCATGGAGAGTATTAATTGTGTGTATTGTGAAGGGTTTGGCAAAGTATGGCTCTGGAGGTGCTGGGGAGCGAGCCCTCCACATGTCGGTGTGATCAGAGCCAAGCTCTCAGGCTCCTGTATTCCAATGCAATTAGGCCCCTCAAAGGCCTGCTTAAAGCTGCACCCCTCAGCAAGCAGAGCCCCAGTGGTTCAACTCTATTGTGGTGGGAGGTGTATTCTGTCCCTCTTTAAACCTGGATGAGACCACCCCAGTGAAGAGAAAAGGGAGGATTACCCAATGTATACTTCTCTGGAAGTCCACTGATGAGCTGATCTTTAGACTAACCACCCCCGACAATAAGATGGGTTGGTCCTAGAGCTATGGATGTAGTTTTCGGTTAGTGCCATTGGCGATCTTGTTCATTTCAACTTTTAAAACGGAGGTATTTTTAGCATTGGTTGTAAAAAAAAAACATGTTAGTAGGTATTGTTAGTTGGCAAATTGTTAGATCGTAGCCTAGTAGTTCAGAAGTTGTAGTTTCCTCCTACCATAACTGTCAAGTAAGTCAACAAGTGGTGTATATGCCTACATTATCCTCCTCCACATTGGCAGCGGTATTACAACTATCTCAACAGCATGCTGTTTTAAAATAAAGCGTGCCACGCTTCCAGTGAGATCTCTTGGCTCCATTTCATCATGTCTTATTCCCCAGAAAGCATTTAACGCAGATTTACAACCTAACACTTCTCCCGAAAATACACACACAAAAAATCTGGCACATAAACACCTGCATCGCTCCTCAAAAGCATCAACAGATTAGGGAGGTAATCCACACGACCATGTCTTTGATTCTAGGGTTGGCAGACAGTAATGCCAAGCATAATGCCCTGAATTATTTCATACCCTCCCAGCACGCCAACCTGGCACAAAGCATTTCCTTTTCAAATCTTTTTGTCGGATGCGCTTTTGAAGAATTCTCCACACACATCTGGTATGATTCTCTCTTCCCTGTCAATGCATTATTACCCTGTTAGGTGATCCTATCAAAACGAAAAGGGAGAGATGGAATCAGAGGTTGTCCCTATAGGGTGTCTGAACTCGAGGGTGAGGAGCCTCCCTTCGGTTCCCTCCCTTCTTTCTCTGCAAGGACACGTGTGTGTGAGACAGACCGAGTGTGTCTATGTATCCATGTATGTGTGAGAGAGTGATGGTATATCTTTGTACGTGTGTGTGCGTGCATGCGTGTGTGCGAGATCTCGCGGTCCCATCGCTCATGTGCGGCTCGATTAGCCCCACGTGCCTCGTTCGTCAGACGTGGAGTCGGAGCAGATGGTTGGTGATGCTGTGTTACCATGCTGCTGCGCTATGTAACGCTATTCTAATTGAAACATCAATATAGCCGTGTCAATACGGTAGAGGTACTTCACAGCGGTACCATGGTCATCTGGGAGAAAGATCTTATGTTCACAAACCACATCTTGGGAAATAAACTTTTTGATCATGTTGTTTTGTTTTGATAAATGTTTTGAGACTCTTGTTAAAATCAAACGGGCTAGGCCTACCTACCATGTTACTGTTATCAAGTGTGTAGATGGTTGTGTTAGACCTCGCCTTAATAAAACAATGTATCTCACTCCTCTATGCCCAATGTGTGATTGTATTGTCTTATACGAGTACTTATAAAACCGTGTCCCTCCATTACAAGTGGAAATTTGGGTCCTGAAAACATTGAGGACATGAGCCAACCAATTATTTGTTTCTTTGTCAGTGCGCATTTTAAGAAAATGTATTGATAAAAGGCAGAGAGCGTTCAAATTGCTATTATCTGGATTATCATGTGGTTATTTGAGATCAGTGGAGGACAGGGATAAATTAGACAGCTGAAATGTCATTTGTTGTTTGTCCAACCCAATGAGGAATGACACAGTCAGTTAATGAGAATGTAATTCATTTCCTGAGCTGAATTCACACTTCCATGAAGTAAAAACAAAAACACAAATGTAGCTTTCATAAACCTTTACAACTTTGGCAGCACGAGTCAAAACAGAAGGTGGTTATTGAGAATTGTGCAGAATTATTTATTTTCTAAACAAAAACGTTTTTGTGAGAATGTATTTTATTCACAAACCTCATCCTCTTTATTAAGGCTATGTAGAAAATGTCTTTCTCTCGCTCTCACATTTAGGCAAATGTAAACACACAGATCCCATAGTTCTCTTTACAGTCTCTGTTGGACCAGGGCTGAGAGATGCTTTTTCAACTCTACCCCTTGCCCTCACTGGCCGGTGCCCCTGCTCTGCCCCTGCCCACGGTCTGCCCTGCGTGCCGTTGCTCTGCTGGTTCGGAGAAGATCCGTAAGGGGCATCTCTCGGACGTCCACGGCGACATCATGCAATAGCCGTGTCCTTTTTGGAGGTGGTGAGGACCTGGTGACTCCACCCACACTGTCACGGCGTTTATGCATCATCCCAGGAGGCTCCACCCCCACCACTGGTCCTGCCCCCAGGAAGTTCTGCAGGGCAATGTCTGCCCATCTTAACTGGAAGAGACAAACAAACAGCAAACTCAAGCATGATGGCAGAAATAACACACAGAAAACACAATGAGCTGTATTGAGGATCATTAACCCAGCCCATGCAGACAACTAACAAATAGAAGACAGCGCACGCAGAATAAATACTGTATTGTCTCTGGTAGTCAGTCACCTGTGGAGACTGATTCCCTGTAATGGACTTATAGAGAAACCAGTTGGTCTTCACTTTATCCCTGAGAGTGTTCCACATGAGCTTTAGGTGGGAGTGGAGGTCTGCTCCGTCAGTATCATCCAGATCCAGAACATTGAAGGACTGCACCGGATGATGAACCAGTTCGGAATTCTAAAAGAGAAAAAAATAGACACATCCCAAACATGAGACATGGTGGTAAATAAATGAAAGAAATTCAGAATCCAGGGAGATCTTACTGATACGCTTCGATAGAATGAAGTGTTCTTCAAACACTCACATAAACTCTAAGTGCACTGAAGCATTTCAGTTCCTTCTAATGTAATTTGTGAAAATAAAAGCCCAGGGGGGTATGAACAACTGCAAAACTATAAAAATCACAGAGAGCGAATAACCTAGAGAACTACAGTAAATGCCATCATACCTTGTTTTTGGAATAGTAGAAAATAATATACAGTGGTGTAAAGAACTTAAGTAAAAATACTTTAAAGTGCTACTTAAGTAGTTTTTTGGGGGGCATCTGTACTTTACTTTACAGTGTATATTTTTGACAACTTTTACTTCACTACATTCCTAAAGAAAATGATGTACTTATTACTCCATACATTTTTCCTGACACCCAAAAGTACTCGTTACATTTTGAATGCCGGTGCAGGACAGAAAAATGGTCCAATTCACACACTTATCAAGAGAACATCCCTGGTCATCCTTACTGCCTCTGATCTGGTGGACTCACTAAACACATGTTTCGTTTGTAAATGATTTCAGAGTGTTGGAGTGTGCAACTGGCTATCTGTAAATAAATAAATAACTAGAAAATGGTGCTGTCTGCTTTGCTTAATATAAGGAATTTTAAATGATTTATACTTGTACTTTTGATACTCAAGCATATTTGAGCAATTACATTTACTTTGATACTTAAGTATATTTAAAACCAAATACTCTTAGACTTTTACTCAAGTAGCATGTTACTGGGTGACTTTCACTTGAGTCATTTTCTATTACGGAATCTTGTACTTTTACTCAAGTATGACAACTAGGTACTTTTCCACCACTGCCAAAATAGTCTATATAGACTGCGTGAGCACAGGGGGGAAATCGGACTGAACATAAAATCACAGGAACGTTTGAACTTAAGTCAAGCACATCACTCCCATCTGAAATATTTGTTTAAAGATCATCTCTTCTGATTTAAAAATGAATATCTGTCGGCAAAGGTTGGTGAATGTGATATTTGGGTAAAACAAATATGTTGTCGAGGTGGAGGATTTGAACCGGAAAGTTCATAGTGGGTCTGTAGTGGGGAGGCACTGAATCTGCGGATTCCGCTGGTTCACATGTAGCCAAATATGTTCATTCAACTAGAAATGGTTATTTTTTACCTAAACAAAACACAGTGGAGCTAGTTACACACAGTGCTTTAAACATGCAATGTTTTCAACATACATATTTGAAATACATACATTGTGCATTTATACAATAATTATTTATTATTCAACATGTTCTCACCTGGAATTTGAACTCACAACCTCATGGCTCATGGAATGCTGTGAACCAAGAGGTGGGGAGTTCAAATCCCAGGTGAGGACATGTTGAATACTAGTTACTGTATAAATGAACATGCACAATGCAATTGTTGTATGTAAGTTGAAAACATTGTACGTTAAAAGCACTGTGTGTGCCTCCCGAGTGGCGCAGTGGTCTAAGGCACTGACTTGCCACTAGAGGTCCAGGCTCTGTTGCAGTCGGCTGCAACTGGGAGATCCATGTAGCGGCGCACAATTGTCCGGGTTAGGGGAGGGTTTGGCTGGCAGGAATGTCCTTGTTCCATTGCGCTCTAGCGATTCCTGTGTGCAGTGCATGCTGACACGGTCAACAGGTGTACAGTGTTTCCTCCGACACATTGGTGCTTCTGGGTTAAGCGGGCATTGTGTCAAGAAGCAGTGCGGCTTGGCTGGGTTGTGTTTTCGGAGGATGCACGGCTCTCGACCTTCGCCTCTCCTGAGTCTGTGAGGGAATTGCAGTGATGGGACAAGACTGTAACTACCAATATTAATACCATGAAATTGGGGTGAATAAGGGGTAAAAAAGATAGGTAAAAAAGCACTGTGTGTAACTAACTGTACTGAACTAAATTATAAATGCAACATGTAAAGTTGTAAAGTGTTGGTTTCATGAGCTGAAATAGAAGATCCAAATGCACAAAAATCTTATTTCTCTAAAATGTTGTGCACAATTTTGCTTACATCCCTGTTAGTGCAAACAAAATACCACAGAAGTCTCAAGTTTTGAGGAAGCGTGTTGACTACAGGAATGTCCACCAGAGCTGTTGCCAGAGAATGTAATGTCAATTTCTCTACCATAAGCCACTTCCAACATCGTTTTAAAGAATTTGGCAGTATGTCCAGCTGGCCTCACAACCTCAGACCACGCACAACCACGCCAGCTCAGGACTTCCACATCCGGCTTCTTCACCTGCAGGATTGTCTGAGACCAGTCACCCGGACAGCTGATGAAATTGTGGGTTTGCAGAACCGATACATTTCTGGCATGCTGGAGAAGAGTGTTCTTCACAGATGAATCCCAGTTTCAACTGTCCGGGCAGATGGCAGACAGCGTAGCACGTATGGCGTCGTGTCAGCAAGCAGTTTGTTGATGTCAACATTGTGAAGAGAGTGCCCCATGGTGGCAGTGGGGTTATGGTATGGGCAGGCATAAGCTACAGACAACAAACACAATTGCATTTGATCAATGGCAATTTGAATGCACAGAGACACTGTGACGAGATCCTGAGGCCCATTGTCGTGCCATTCATCCGCCGCCATCACCTAATGTCTCAGCATCTGCATCTCAAGGATCTGTACACAATTCCTGGAAGCTGAAAACGTCCCAGTTCTTCCATGGCCTGCATACTCACCAGACATGTCACCCATTGAGCATGTTGGGGATGCTCTGGAACGACCTGTACGACAGCGTGTTCCAGTTCCCACCAATATCCAGCAACTTCACACAGCCATTGAAGAGGAGTGGGACAACATTCCACAGGCCACAATCAACAGCCTGATCAACTTCATGCTAAGGAGATGTGTCGCACTGAATTAGGTAAATGGTGGTAACACCAGATACGGACTTGTTTTCTGATCCATGCCCCTACCTTTTTTTAAAGGTATCTGTGACCAACAGATGCATACAGTATCTGTATTCCCAGTCATGTGAAATCCATAGATTAGGGCCTAATTAATTTATTTCCTTATGTAAACTGTAACTTAGTAAAATCTTTGAAATTGATGCATGTTGCATTGATATTTTTGTTCAGTTTAGTTCCACAGGCATTTTTTGGTAAAATTCCACACAAACAAACATCTAGTTGGATGAACATTAGAGAGAAATTGAGTAAACACATAATTTTATGTTGGCAGACATTTTGCCAAAGTTTTCTCATGTTGAAGCTAAGTTTGGGCCAACCAAAACTTAATGCTCACTTAAATTCATGTAAGTTAATAATATTTAGTTGAAACAACTAGATTTTACCTTTGACTGGGTTTTCAAGATAAGTAAGGCTCCAAAAAAACCTCTACATACTTTCTTTCACTCTCCCTTCAAATCTCCCCCCACCCCCCTTCCATTAGAGGAAGCTGACAGAGATGTTTCTTAGAACCGTCCCTCCCCCACTGTCACCATGGGACAGTAAAGGTCCCCTCCCTAACGGATCAAACAAAGGACATCATTTGTAGGCCAAGTCCTTTTCTGAGCCCCCTCTCCTCAGCTCCGCATACCAATCCAATACAGCCCAAGGAGAAAACGTCAACGCTAGCGTTTGGGCCGGGGGTTAGAAGGTCTGTTTACTCTCCGTCAAGCATCGATTTATCCTTTTCTCCAATTTATTTCTCCTCCACGCCTCTGCGATCCATTCAGTTCTGCCTCTGGGGGGGAATAACCCCAGGAAATACATTGTCTTCCCAAGTGAACAGGCCCACAACGTAGCCGAACACTGACACAGCTCATCTAGAACACAGATAGACAACATGGGCCATCTACACTGACTGACTATCTACGACGTACACTACCATTCAAAAGTTTGGGGTCACTTAGAAATGTCCTTGTTTCTGAAAGAAAAGCACATTATTTGTCCACTAAAATAACATCAAATTAATCAGAAATACAGTGTAGACATTGTTAATGTTGTAAATGACGATTGTAGCTGGAAACTCCACATTTTTTAAAATGGAATATCTACATAGGAGTACAGAGGCCCATTATCAGCAACCATCACTCCTGTGTTCCAATGGCACATTGTGTTAGCTAATCCAAGTTTATAATTTTAAAAAGGCTAATTGATCATTAGAAAACCCTTTTGCAATCATGTTGGCACAGCTGAAAACTGTTGTTCTGATTAAAGAAGCAATGAAACTGGCCTTCTTTAGACTAGTTGAGTATCTGGAGCATCAAGTTCGATTACAGGCTCAAAATAGCTTTCTTCTGAAACTCGTCAGTCTATACTTGTTCTGAGAAATGAAGGCTATTCCACGCGAGAAATTGCCTAGAAACCAAAGATCTCGTACAACACTGTGTACTACTCCCATCACAGAACAGCGCAAACTGACTTTAACCAGAAAAGAAAGAGGAGTGGGAGGCCCCGGTGCAAGAGGACAAGTACATTCGATTGTCTAGTTTGAGAAACAGACGCCTCACAAGCCCTCGACTGGCAGCTTCATTAAATAGTAGGTGAAAAACACTAATCTCAACATCAACGGTGAAGAGTTGACTTAAACTTAAGGTTGTCTCCCACTGTGACGACCTCCCTACAGAAAGGCATGAAAGCGGTAAAGACACCTGGTAAAGCGTTGGGCCGGTAACTGAAAAGTTGCTGGTTTTGAATCCCTCAAGGGCCCTCGAGCAAGGCAGTTAACCCCCAACAACAACTGCTCCCTGGGCGCTGATGACGTCGATTAAGGCAATTCCCCGCACCTCTGATTCAGAGGGGTTCAGTTGAATGCATTAAATTGTACAACTGACTAGGTATCCCCTTTCAAGTACATTGCCTTTGAATTTTCATTGAAAAATAAACAGTGCAATCAACTGGCCTAATACTATAATGTATATTTAGTAAATTATGGTAATCATGAACCACCAACACACAAAACAACATTCAAAGTGAGGTCACACACACACACACACACACACACACACACACACCTGAAGTTGATCAATGCAGATTTGTCCAGGGGAAATTGAAATCCATAGGAAATTAGGTGACGCCAGTGATTTATTGTAATAGTAAATCAATATGTGTGATGTGTGTGTGTATAGTTAACACACTTGTAGAACAGGGTGCACAAGTGTATGTGTGTGTGTGCGAGAGGGATTGTGTGTATTTGCCAGTGTGTGCAAATGTGTGTGTGTGTGCCCGTGGTGCAGTATACCTTGCGTTGGCGCGGGACGGGGATGTCATCAGTGCCCACCTTCCTGTCTCTCTCTAGCTCAAAGGCCCTCTGGATCAGGTCCTGAGGTGGGTACCTGTCCCGAACATACAACCCCGCTCGAGGGACATGGTGGTATGCCCCCATGGACAAAAAACTCTGCAG
This sequence comes from Oncorhynchus mykiss, assembly GCF_057628025.1. Taxonomy (NCBI): domain Eukaryota; kingdom Metazoa; phylum Chordata; class Actinopteri; order Salmoniformes; family Salmonidae; genus Oncorhynchus; species Oncorhynchus mykiss. The sequence goes on from NC_143024.1 coordinate 45,582,712, forward strand.
GGGCTCTTCTAAGAGAGCGGGGGGGGAAAGAACATCATTATGTTATATGTGTGCTTATATTTGTGTGTGAGTGTGTGAGTGAGTGAGTGAGTGAGTGAGTGAGTGAGTGAGAGAGATAGTATGTTTGTGTGCGTGCCTATAAAATAAACACACAAACATACATAGGTGCAAGAATGTAAGACTTATAGGGTACAGGGTATGAGACTGATTGTCTGTATGCATATGAACGCGACAGACGCTAGAGATTGTGTGAACTCAGTTAAAGATTCGGCCCTTGCTGTTCTCAGGTGCACCGTTTTATCCTGGCTTGTTTGTCCAGATGTAATTGTTTTTTGTTTTTATTGGGGGGAAAAAAGAAGACAACAAGGCGTTCCGACACAGCGGAGGCAGCGTCTAATGGAGAGAGTGTAACTGTGAATGGAGACATTCATCTGCAGACGTGGCCCATGAATCGCTCTGCACAATGCCCAGCGCCAGGATGCTCAGATCACCATTGCTCACACACACACACACACACATGCACGCATTCACACAAACGCGCACACACAAGCGCGCACGCAGGCAGACAGACGCACGCCTGACGCAGTGCACACATGGATGCTCAGATCACCACTGTTCGGGGGAGGAGGGTAATCACACCTCCACAGAGACAGAGAGAGCAGGGAGAGGAGAGGGGGAGGAGGAGAAGACAGACAGAGACAGGAGGAGGAGGAGAGGAGCTGGAGGGAAGGAGAAGAGGAAGGCAGACTAGAAGAGGAGGAGGAGGGGGAGAAGGAGAGAAAAGGCTTGAGAGACAGGGGAGGATTAGATAAGAAGAGAGGGGAGAGTGGTGAAATTGATGTTTCCTACCATTTGATTTGGGTGAGAGAACCCAGGAGGCACATCAGATAGAGAGCCAGTGCCTATACGAATACACACACACACACACACACACACACACACACACACACACACACACACACACACACACACACACACACACACACACACACACACACACACACACACACACACACACACACACACACACACACACACACACACACACAACCAAGAATAACATAACGGACTGAAGCCTTACAGACACACAAAAAAACCATACAGTAACCTATTTTACAAACAGGCAAAGAAGAACAAACATATTTAAACAGCTTACAAATGCAGTAAACCAACAAAGAGTAAAGCACCCCCCCCCCCCCTCCCCCACACACACACACACACACACTAGCGCAGATCTGCTACTATAGAGGAACATCAGGGACAAACAACTCAATTAAACACACCGTCCCTGTTCAATTACTGCCACATAATCACAGCAATTGACTTTCACTTACAGCACACAACATGCACACGAGTGAAACACACCAGAAACACACAGACAGCACAATCACAAAGACAGCACCTAGCTGGTTTCATCCTACACATTGATGTGCGCAGCAAAATACCTGTTGTCTTGATGCAGCAGCATACTGTGCAGAGGGAAAACACACACACAAAGTATATTGAGTGGCACTGACTAATAGTTAACTATACCTAATGATGGCTGTAATGATGACCTACTGTAGCATCTTCAACACCAGAAATCTCATTGAGATGGAAACCCCACAAATTCACTGCAAAATTGCAATTCTATGATATCGTTGGTGATGGGAATTGACCATATCTCCCTCCCTCCCTCCCTCCCTCCCTCCCTCCCTCCCTCCCTCCCTCCCTCCCTCCCTCCCTCCCTCCCTCCACTGGTTCATCTGAGATTGGATATCTGAGTATCTGTGCCTTTGTGTGTGTGTTCATAAAAGTGTGTTTTCAGTCTGCATGTGTTTTTGAGCAGGCAGATCGCTCAAGAGTCTATTCATGTCCTGGGGACGTCAGAAAATACCTTCAGAATCAGCCACTAGGGGCAACAGTGAGCGCTATTATCATCAAAGAGGCTTGGGTTTTGCTAGGGTATTGTGAATGAGGGTAGCGGATAGGCACAATCCCATGACTGGATTGGAAGGTTGCATGTTTGATCCCATTGCGGGACACTCGTTTTTATTTATTTTTTATTTAACCTTATCCCAAACCTTAACCCTTACCTTAACCATTCGGAATGACTGCCTAAACGTAACATTTTAACCCTATCAAAAACCTTAACCTTCTAAATTTGACGTTGGGAGCAACTTCGAAATTTGACGTTTTGAGAAACGTGGATAAATGTCTAATTCTGCAGTGAGACGGAGAGCTCGTTGTGTTTGCGTTCCCAGTTCAAAGTGTGTCTTCACACGGAGAGCAGATGGACTAACAGCGTGAACTACAACTAGATCCAGGAATGAAGAGCTGGATAGAGAGAGTGAGGAGGGAGGGAGGAAGGGAGAGAGGAGGAACCAAAGAGGAGGTGGGCTATGAAACGGATTACGTGTCTCTGTCACAGCACCAGCTCCTACCTCTTAAACATGGCCCCTGGCCTGCCCGACCTGGTGTGTGTGCCTGTACAGTATGTATGTGTGTGTATGTGTGTGTGTGTGTGTGTGTGTGTGTGTGTGTGTGTGTGTGTGTGTGTGTGAGAGGGCACAGGGGAGCTGACACACACTGAGGAGGGGGGCACCAGGGTTCTGCCGGGGTCACTCAGTAATTACACATCAGACTTCCCCTGGTCACCACCTGCCGCCGCTGCCAAGAGAAATGGCTGCAGTTATCATAGAGGGGAGGAGGGAGGGGAGAGGTTGAAGAGACGAATAAGCGGGACAGAGACATACTGTAGAACTGACTTCACTACAGTTACTGTACAGCAGTGGGGAAATGGGAGTGGACTCACAGTTGGTACGAGGAGAGGGAGACTTTCCTGATGGGTGATATAGAGAGGAGACAGACGGACGGAAGAAAGAACAAACAGAAAAATGGACAGACGGACGGACAGACAGAGTGACGCACACACACACACACACACACACAAACACAGATGCCTCGTACCGTGCAGGCTCCTGTGTGGGTTGTAGGTGCCGTAGAGGAGAAGTGTGACACTGAGGATGGCCCCCGCTGCCTCCTCTGAGCTAACCCTGACACAGCGGCCCACTGTCCCCTTGTTGTCTGTCACCTGGGGGCCCGGGACACAGCACTGTTACACACACACACACCCTGACTGTATACAGTCAAACTAATAGCAACACTTTACACACAGTTAATACAGAATTTATACAGAATGTATACTGAACACAGATATAACATGCAACAATGTCAAAGATTTTACTGAGTTACAGTTCATTGAAGGAAATCAGCTAATTGAAATAAATAAATTAGCCTCTAATCTATGGATTTTACATGATTGGGCACGGGCACAGCCATGGGTGGGCCTGGGAGGACATAGGCCCACCCACTGGGGAGCCAGGCCAAGCCAATTATAATTAGTTTTTCATCACAAATGGGCTTTATTACAGACAGAAATACTCCTCAAAACTTCACATTTTAGAGTTGCCTTTTATTGTCAAGGTGCACCTGTTTAATGATCATGCTGTTTAATCAGCTTCTTGATATGCCACACCTGTCAAGTGGATGGATTATCTTGGCAAAGGAGAAAAACTCACTTACATGGATGTCAACAAATTTGTGCGCAACATTTAAGAGAAAGAAGGTTTGTGTCCAACTGGACAAATGTGGGGATATTTATTCCGGCTCATGAATCATGGGACCAACAATTTACATGTTGTGCTTATATTTTAGTTTACTTTAGTTTAAGTCAGAAGTTTACATACATCTTAGCCAAATACATTTCAACTCAGTTTTTCACAATTCCTGACATTTAATCCTAGTAAAGATTCCCTGTCTAAGGTCAGTTAGGATCACCACTTTATTTTGAGAATGTGAAATGTCAGAATAATAGTAGAGAGAATGCTAATTTCGGCTTTTATTGCTTTCATCACATTTTCAGTGGGTCAGAAGTTTACATGCACTCAATTAGTATTTGGTAGCATTGCCTTAAAATAGTTTAACTTGGGTCTAAAGTTTCAGGTAGCCTTCCACAAGCTTCCCACAATAAGTTGGGTGAATTCTGGTCCATTCCTCCTGACAGAGCTGGTGTAACTGAGTCAGGTTTGTAAGGCCTCATTGCTCGCACACGCTTTTTCAGTTCTGCCCACACATTTTCTATAGGATTGAGGTCAGGGCTTTGTGATGGCCACTCCAATACCTTGACTTTGTTGTCCTTAAGCCATTTTGCCACAACTTTGGAAGTATGCTTGGGGGTCAATGTTCATTTGGAAGACCCATTTGCGACCAAGCTTTAATTTCCTGACTGATGTCTTGAGATGTTGCTTCAATATATAACCACCTAATTTCCCTCCCGCATGATTCCATCTATTTTGTGAAGTGCACCAGTCCCTCCTGCAGCAAAGCATCCCCACAGCATGATGCTGCCACCCTCGTGCTTCACGGTTGGGATGGTGTTCTTCGGCTTGCAAGCCTCCCCCTTTTTCCTCCAAACATAACGATGGTCATTATGGCAAAACAGTTCTATTTTTAAGACCAGAGGACATTTCTCCAAAAAGTACGATCTTTGTCCCCATGTGCAGTTGCAAACTATAGTCTGTTTTTTTTAATGGCGGTTTTGGAGCAGTGGCTTCTTCCTTGCTGAGTGGCCTTTCAGGTCATGTCGATATAGGACTCATTTTACTGTGGATATAGATACTTTTGTACCTGCTTCCTCCAGCATCTTCACAAGGTCCTTTGCTGTTGTTCTGGGACTGATTTGCACTTTTCGCACCAAAGTACGTTCATCTCAGGTAGACAGAACGCACCTCCTTCCTGAGCGGTATGACAGCTGCGTGGTCCCATGGTGTTTATACTTGCATACTGTTGTTTGTAAAGATGAATGTGGTACCTTCAGGCGTTTGGAAATTGCTCCCAAGGATGAACCAGACTTATGGAGGTCTACAATTTATTTCATTTTTTCCTGAGGTCTTGGTTGATTTCTTTTGATTTTCCCATGATGTCAAGCAAAGAGGCACTGATTTTGAAGGTAGACCTTGAAATACATCCACAGGTGCACCTCCAAATTATTAAATTATGTCAATTGGCCTATCAGAAGCTTCTAAAGCCATGACATAATTTTCCGGAATTTTCCAAGCTGTTTAAAAGGCACAGTCAACTTAGTGTATGTAAACTTCTGACCCACTGGAATTGTGATACAGTGAATTATAAGTGAAATAATCTGTCTGTAAACAATTGTTGGAAAAATTACTTGTGTCATGCACAAAGTAGATGTCCTAACCAACTTGCCAAAACGATAGTTTGTTAACAAGACATTTATGGCGTGGTTGAAAAACTAGTTTTAATGACTCCAACTTTAGTGTATATAAACTTCCGACTTCAACTGTAGCATTTCTTTACAGTATTTTGTTTGATCTAAATCTTAATAGACCTTGTTATCTACACCGTAACACTCTGTCAATGTGTGTATAGAATACACGTGTAATGTCAGGTACTACGCTCTAGGGCAACAATAAGTCAAACACTCAAACAGTCCAACACAGTATAGCCCAGTCCATTTGAGTGGCATTGGCCACACTGGCCGTGTGTTTGAATGTTGACACTGTGTGTGTGCTTGTTGAGTGAGTATGTGAGTGGAACAGAGACCATTCCCAGCAGCCCCCAGCTGAGCGCAGCATTGATTTGTTGTTGGTAAACAAACAGTGTGATGCCACAGGTGGGTCGATAGCCGGCCGTCCATGGCTGAGAGGAGAGAGAGGAGGCCATGCTCTAATGTAGAGCTGGATCGCAATCTGACACCAATAGTCTCACAGGTGAAATGGAATCCCGAATTCCAATCAGGTCAATTACATTTCAATTTGAATTACATTAAATTCTATTCAATTCACTTTAATTTCGTTGACGGGGCACTTCATGTGTGACTTTATGCGAAAACATACTGTCACATCACAATCATAGATCGTGCGTATATGGAACTATGATTTGATGATTTATAGGCGATGATCAAGTATATCTGATTGGTTTTATTTGTTTGTCTGTCTGTGTCTAATGAGAGATTCTTTGTTGGATTTACTTTAAATACCAATTGTCATAATCCCCTGTTGTCCGGACAAATGTAATGGGACTAGTATTTCTACTTAATATATATATATATTTTTTAAAGTGAAATTGCACTTTGAGTTGTATATGTAAGAGATTAAAACAACGGAAAGGGAGAGGCAATAGAAGTGACTGATACTTTGAGACAATACAGAGTGAGAAACAGATGGGCTATATTATAAGAAACAAAGGCACCTAGGGCCAGATTTCCGCCTTTCTTACACATGTCTTTCCTACACACTTCTCAGAAGTTGTTATTCAGACTTACCTTCTGAAGGTGCGTAATGGCCTTTGCAGGCGTGGTTCCCTTCTGCGCTGAATAAATGTAATTCAACCGCTGAAAACCCTCCCACCTGCTGAATTTTCTCATGTTGCATAGCTATTTTCACGGCTCTTCAGAGGATGTTTTATCGGGTTCAAGTCCGGGCTCTGGCTGGGCACTCAAGGACATTCAGAGACTTGTCCCGAAGCCACTCTTGCGTTGTCTTGGCTGTGTGCTTTGGGTCGTTGTCCTGTTGGAAGGTGAACCTCCGCCCCAGTCTGAGGTCCTGAGCGCTCTGGAGCAAGTTTTCATCAAGGATCTCTCTGTACTTTGCTCTGTTCATCTTTCCCTCGATCCTGACTAGTCTCCCAGTCCCTGCCGCTGAAAAACATCCCCAAGGCATGATGCTGCCACCACAATGCTTCACCGTAGGGGTGGTGCAAGTTTTCCTCCAGACGTGACGCTTAACATTAAGGCCAAGGAGTTCAATCTTGGTTTCATCAGACCCGAGAATCTTGATTCTCATGGTCTGAGAGTTCTTTAGTTGCCTTTTGGCAAACTCCAAGCTGGTTGTCTTGTGCCTTTTACCGAGGAGTGGCTTCCGTCTGGCCACTCTATCATAAAGTTCTGATTGGTGGAACGCTGCAGAGATGTTTGTCCTTCTGGAAGGTTGTCCCATCTCCACAGAGGAACTCTGGAGCTCTGTAAGCGTGGCCATCGGGTTCTTGGTCATCTTCCTGACCAAGGCCCTTCTCCACCTATTGCTCAGTTTGGCCTGGCAATCAGCTCTAGGAAGAGTTTTGGTGGTTCCAAACTTCTTCCATTTAAGAATGATTGAGGGCTCTGTGTTCTTGGGACCTTCAATGCTGCATAAATGTTTTGGTACCCTTCCCCACATCTGTGCCTCGACACAATCCTGTCTCGGAGCTCTACGGACAACTCCTTCGTCCTCATGGCTTTTTCCCTCATGGTCAGCTGTGGGACCTTATATAGAATTTACCACAGGTGTGGGACCTTCAATTGAATTTACCACAGGAGGACTCCAATCAAGTTGTAGAAACATCTCAAGGATGATCAATGGAAACAGGATGCACCTGAGCTCAATTTCGTGTCTCATAGCAAAGGGTCTGGTTACTTACGTAAATAAGGTATTTCAGATTATTATTTTTAATAAACGGGCAAAAATATCTAAAAAACAGTTTTTGCTTTGTTTATAGCTTGATGAGGAAAACATAAAATTTGATCCATTTTAGAATGAGGCTGTAAAGTAACAAAATGTGGAAAAAGTGAAGGGTTCTGAATCTTAAGCCATCCCTTTAAATACAATGTTTTATCGACAGACTCAAACAAATATATCGAGAGAACGGGGTTCAGAATATTAGGGAAAGAAATCTAAATATATGCATATTTGGTGAGGAAAGTATATGTGAATCATGAAAATCATTAAAAAAAACAGGTTTGACGAGGTTTGACGAGCCTTAATGCACGAAGGAACGAAACAGTGGCTTGATTCATTTTGAATATTGCCACATTCAGTTCTCCCATGGTAACGTTGGAAGATTAGTGTACATAGAATTAAAATAGGGAGAATAGTGTGCAATAGTAGGCAATACCCTCGTCTACTGCCTGCATCAACCATGGAACAGTGTAATAACACAGCCAAGTATTGTGCCATGCGTCGGGTTCCAACTGTTGTGGCTTGATCTGCGCTTCACTCCAAAACTATTAAATTAGCTTACATGTCTTTCTTTATATCATCAACTGCTACTAATGATCCTCAGCAACAAGCACATGGCCGTGAAGGCTTGTGCAGAGGAAACAACTGCAGGTAAACGAAACAATGTAATTAAATGGAACGATAATGTAGGCTATACCAGCTAAAGGGAACTAGCAGTGAATTGGCAGTTGAATATGCGTTCTTATTAGGCCTACTGAAGGTCGATACTGATAGTGGCTAATACTGTGTTTAACATGATAACAGCAGGATGGCACAGCATTTCAGAAACGTTACCGTGGGAAAGTTGATATGTTGATATGTTGATATGCTTCAGTTTGATGCATATGACTTCCTGATTTCAGATTTCAGTTCTTCCTTGCTGAGCGGCCTTTCAGGATAACTCATCCTTGAGATGTTTCTACAACTTGATTGGAGTCCACCTGTGGTAAATTCAATTGAAGGTCCCACACCTGGACTCGTTTTACAGTGGATATAGATCCTTTTTTTTATTTTTTATTTATTAAATTTTTTATCCCTTTTTCTCCCCAATTTCGTGGTATCCAATTGTTGTAGTAGCTACTATCTTGTCTCATCGCTACAACTCCCGTACGGGCTCGGGAGAGACGAAGGTTGAAAGTCATGCGTCCTCCGATACACAACCCAACCAGCCGCACTGCTTCTTAACACAGTGCGCATCCAACCCGGAAGCCAGCCGCACCAATGTGTCGGAGGCTACACCGTGCACCTGGCAACCTTGGTTAGCGCGCACTGCGCCCGGCCCGCCACAGAAGTCGCTGGTGCGCGATGAGACAAGGACATCCCCACCGACCAAGCCCTCCCTAACCCGGACGACGCTAGGCCAATGTTGCGTCGCCCCACGGACCTCCCGGTCGCGGCCGGTTACGACAGAGCCTGGGCGCGAACCCAGGGACTCTGATGGCACAGCTGGCGCTGCAGTACAGCGCCCTTAACCACTGCGCCACCCGGGAGGCGGATATAGATACTTTTGTTTTCCTCCAGCATCTTCACAACGTCCTTTGCTGTTGTTCTGGGATTGATTTGCACTTTTGCACCAAAGTACATTCATCTCTAGGAGACAGAACGCGTCTCCTTCCTGAGCTGTATGGCGGCTGCGTGGTCCCATGGTGTTTATATTTGCATACTGTTGTTTGTACAGATGAACGTGGTACCTTCAGGCGTTTGGAAATTGCTCCCAAGGATGAACCAGACTTGTGGAGGGCTACAATTATTTTTCTGAGGTCTTGACTGATTTCTTTTGATTTTCCCATGATGTCAAGCAAAGAGGCACTGAGTTTGAAGGTAGGCCTTGAAATAGATCCACAGGTACATCTCCAATTGACTCAAATTATGTCAATTAGCCTATCAGAAGCTTCTAAAGCCATGACATCATTTTTTGGAATTTTCCAAGCTGTTTAAAGGGACAGTCAACTTAGTATATGTAAACTTCTGACCCACTGGAATTCTGATATAATGAATTATAAGTGAAATAATCTGTCTGTAAACAATTGTTGGAAAAATGTATTGTGTCATGCACAAAGTAGATGTCCTAACCAACTTGCCAAAACTATAGTTTGTTAACAAGAAATTTGTGGAGTGGTTGAGAAACAAGTTTTAAATGACTCCAACCTAAGTGTATGTAAACTTCCAACTTCCAACTGCATATACAGAGAAAGTGTGTGATTGAGTAAAAGAGAGAGAGGGAGAGAGGGGGAGGAGAGAGAGAGAGTGCTGTGGAAGATGCCAGCAGAAGTCTTGCTGGGCTTACATATGTAAATCAACGGGGGCCCAGCAGTGTGTGAGACTGGAGGTTCTGGCTGAACCTGAGCTTCTCTTTGCTCCCTCTACTGCATCAATCATCCAAAACAGGGCCACGGTGGCCGCTCAGCAAGCTGGGAGCACCACGCACGCATGCATGAACGCACGCACACACAAACACACACACACACACACATGCATGTACGCACGCACGCACGCACACACACACACACAAACACACACACACACATGCATGTACGCACACACACACACACACACACACACAAACACACACACAAACACACACACACACACATGCATGTACGCAGGCACGCACGCAGACACGCACAAACACACACGCATGTATGCACGCACGCACGCACACACACACACACACACAAACACACAAACACATGCATGTACGCACGCACGCACACACAAACACACACACACACACAAACACACACACACACACACACACAACATAACAACAACACACATAGACATGCCACAAATGCATACACACAAATACACACGCAAGTGCGAGCACATATACACAAACACTCAGCGGTACCCTATGCCCACAGGGTGCCCTCGGCCCCAACCATCTGCGATGCGGTGCCAACACACACAGTGGGCGATATTCACATGGAGGGCCGCTCCCCCCTAAAAATAAATAGAAATGCCCACAAAGGGGCGGTTGGATCGCTTGATCTCCCCAAACTCATTATACATGCAAATGCATGCACCTTTAGAAATCCACCTTGGGCCAGAGTGAGTGTTTATGTGCTTGTGAAAATGAATGTGTATTTGAATGTATTTTGCAGTACATGTATCTACTTTCTAACTGTTTGTATGCCATGTGTGTTTACGTGGGAGTTCTCTGGGTTCTTTTGGGGGCATAGAAGGAGGGAATTCAGATGTGCCACCTGGGATTGTATTAGTATATTCAGTGCCTTAGGAAAGTATTCAGACCCCTTGACTTTTTCCACATTTTGTTATGTTACAGCCTTATTATAAAAATGTATACAATTGATTGTTTTCGTCATCAATCCACACACAATACCCCATAATGACAAAGCAATAACTGTTTTAGACAGTTTTGCACAATTATAAAAATCAAAACAGAAATACCTTATTTATTTAGCATTCAGACCCTTTGCTATGAGACTCGAAACTGAGCTCAGATGCATCCTGTTTCCATTCATCATCCTTGAGATGTTTCTACAACTTGATTGGAGTCCACCTGTGGTAAATTAAATTGATTGGACATGATTTTAAAAGGCACACACCTGTCTATACAAGGTCCCACTGTTGACAGAGCATGTCAGAGCAAAAACCAAGCCATGAGGTCAAAGGAATTGTCCGTAGAGCTCTGAGACAGGATTGTCTCGAGGCACAAATCTGGGGAAGGGTACCAAAAAATGTCTGCAGCATTGAAGGTCCTAAGAACACAGTGGCCTCCATCATTCTTAAATGCAAGAAGTTTGGAACCACCAAAACTCTTCCTACAGCTGGCTGAACCGGCCAAACTGAACAATCGGGGGAGAAGGGCCTTGGTCAGGGAGGTGACCAAGAACCCGATGGTCACGCTGACAGAGCTCTAAAGTTCCTCTGTGGTGATGGGAGAACCTTCCAGAAGGACAACCATCTCTGCAGCACTCCGCCAATCAGAACACTATTTTCTGGTCTGATGAAACCAAGATGGAACTCTTTGGCCTGAATACCAAGAGTCACATCTGGAGTAAATTTGGCACCATCCCTACGGTGGAACATGGTGGTGGCAGCATCATGCTGTGGGGATGTTTTTCAGTGGCAGGGACTGGGAGATGAAAACCTGCTCCAGAGCGCACAGGACCTCAGACTGGGGCCAAGGTTCACCTTCCAACAGGACAACGACCCTAAGCACACAGCCAAGACAATGCAGGAGTGACTTCGGGACAAGTCTCTGAATGTCTTTGAGTGGCCAGCCAGAGCCCGGACATGAACCCGATAAAACATCTCTGGAGAGACCTGAAAATAGCTGTGCAGTGACGCTTCCCATCCAACCTGACAGAGCTTGAGAGAATCTGCATAGAAGAATGGCAGAAACTCCCCAAATACAGGTGTACCAGGCTTGTAGCGTTATACCCAACAAGACTCGATGCTGTAATCGCTGCAAAGGTGCTTCAACAAAGTGCTGAGTAAAGTGTCTGAAAACGTCTGTAAATGTGATATTTCAGTTTGGCGTTTTTTATAAACGAGCAAAAATGTCTAAAAACCTGTTTTTGCTTTGTCATTACGGGGTATTGTGTGTAGATTGATGAGGGAAATCATCAATCTCCAAAAAAACAAGGCTGTAACGTAACAAAATGTGGAAAAAGTCCAGGGGTCTGAACACTTTCCGAAGGCACAGTACATCATCCGTCAGTCATGCCCGCCACACTGCTCTAGGCTAAACACACTATTTCTCCTGCAGTTAGTTCTCTATCCAGCTCTATCCAGTCTACTGGGAATAGGGATCTCTCCTCTAAAACCTCTAAAGCCGAGCCATAGTGCAATGATGCCATGCTACCATGCCATCCGTGTGGGCACCAGGGGCTGTGGTGTGCTGAGTGGGCAGAGAGGGGGCAGTTGTGAGCCAGAGGAGGTTGAGCAGTGGTGTGTGTGTGTGTGTGTACACACGTGTCTCTGTGCCTGTCTCCATGGGTACTACTCTTTATTGTCGTAGAAACCAACAATAAACAAAGCAATTGGGTCTAAATTGTCATACTGTACTTTTCATTTCCTATGTGATGTTACCTCAGTTTCACACTGCAGAAGGGCAACAGTGTTCTATTGAGCAGGGATATATTCATGTACACTAATATTCCCACTCCAGTGTAAACAAACCAGCCAGCTTCCTCTGCTTCCTCTGGGCTATTACAGAGGCGGGTTAGAGACTGGGCGGGTTGAGAGAGAGAGAGAGAGAGAGAGAGAGAGAGAGCGAGAGTGAGAGAGAGAGAGAGCGAGAGAGAGAGAGAGAGAGCAGAAAACGAGAGATACATTATAGAGTATATAGAGAGTGGAGACAGAAAAAGCGAGAGCTCAAAGAGAGAGTGAGGAGAGAGAGCGTGAGCTCAGAGAGAAAGAGAGCGAGAGTCTACCTTGTCTTACAGCGTTTACTGCCCTGCGGTGATATCCTTCAGCGTGCTGGAAGGTCACGGCGCAGAGCCTTCCTTTTTCTCTTTCAATTCCATCTGGCTCTTTCACCACCTTTGACAATTGTCATCATGACAAATCAATAAAGACTATCTCCAGTCCTGCCAGAAACACCCCTCCAGCCTCCTCCACCCCCTCCACTGTCCTTGAATAAAACACTGATACAGGAGATAGCTGTGTTAAGTCCTCTCTAAGTCTGTGTGGTAAGGCATCCCTCTCTCTGTGGCCAAGTGTGTAGTGCAAGGTTTGCATTGCATTCATATTTGTGTTCATGTTTACTGTAAATGTGTGTGCGTTGTTTGTGTGCTGAGTTAAGGTAAGTTGTTGCGTGTTGTGTGTGTGTGTATGCATACAAATAGTATGTGTTGTCTGTCGGCTGATTTACAGTAAGCTGCTGTACGTTAAGGGTTGTGTTGTGTGTGCTGATTAGCAGTGTGTTAAGCTGTGCCGAGCTGTGCCGAGCATCGACAGCTCCCAGTGTTAATGCGTGTTGAGCACACTCTAGCCCGTGTGTCACTCTGCTGTATTCTCTGTGTCTCCACAGCGTTCGGCCTGAGTAATTGGTCACAAAGGGGACAGTAAATCTGCAGGAGGACGTGTGTGTGTGCGTGTCTGTCTCTCTGTGTGTGTGTAGGGAGGGGGGAGGTCCCCTTCCTCTTGCCAGCTTTTTAGAAATCTATAAACCTCCAACTGTTTACAAGACCTGATTCCCATTTGACCTACACATGCACACACACACACACACACACACACAAACATGAACGCACGCACGCAAACACACACTTAATGACCTCACCCACTTTGTCTCATCGTTGTCTGCATCGCACGACAGTCCGTCTGAAGTCTAATGGGTCATTCAGTGGAATGGACCAGGGATTCTTAATTTCCTTTCCATTTAGTCCCTTCCTCAATATCAAACATCACTCAGTAAATCCATCAACGTATCGCAGAGAGAAAAAGAGAGAAGGCTATTGTCGGATGAGACTGGGATGAACTGAGTCTAGTCTCCAAAAGTGTTCATTTAGCTAGATTCAAATTTCTATGAGCTCTGTCGAAGTGATGAATGTAACCCACTGGTGAATTTGCTGTGTGAGGTGAATTTAAAGTTATTTTGTGGGTGTAAACATGGTAAAGGACCGTGGCTGACCTTGAGTGTCCAGACGCCGTGAGGGTGTTCCCCCCAGGACTGGACGCTCATCAGGGTCCAGTTCCTCAGGCCGGCGGCCGAGTCATCGTTGCTCCGCGTGGCCAGGAGCAGAGACACTGTGCCCGCCGGGGACGCTAGGGCTATGGAGAGGTCACCACGACACACACTGCTGAGACTCACCTTCACCTGGGGTTGTGTGTGTGTGTGAGTATGAGAGAGAAGGATACAGACAGAGAGAGAGGTGGGGGAGTATTAGTTTTAATATTAGATGAATGTCTTAAACAGATGAAGTGCACACCCACCCGCCCCCCCCCCCCCCCCCATTCATCTCACACAGCACATCTGGTGTGACAATGTCACATCTGAGAGTGAGATGCTGCCGAGCTTTAAAAGACTGACAGCCTGCTCCTGTTTACAGCACATTCCCATGGCAACACATCCATCAATCACACTTGCAGCGATGCCCTGACCAACGCTTTCTGCCAGGAGAAAGCAGCCAGAAACAAACCCCTTTTCAATTTGCATACTGACAGACACGCACGCACGCACACACATTCACATACACACACACTTCACTATTTCACACCCGGTTAGAGGGCGTGGTGTCTTGGTAATGACATTTGGACCTGTCTCTCTGACCTGCACATGCTCCAGTGTGTTGACCTCAGTGTCCGTCCCCAAGCAGCCTGCTGATTGGATGTTCACACTGACCTCTCCTCCAGAGGGCAGGATCCTTCAGAGAAACAAACACCATCACAACCATCCACACAGCTGTCAATCAAATGTCGACAACACACAAACCTGCTGCCAGAGACATCACCCGGCTGTTTTTAAATCATTTTGTTTTCTTTATTATTAAATTATTTTTAAATTTGTGTTGTCCCAAAGTACAGAAAACATCATCAAGTATATGTCCCATATATCAATTCTTAGCCTTCCTGCCCCTCCTCTGCACCAATATGTTTTTTAAATGGATGCTGGAGCATTGTGACAGCACCTGATGGGGTCAAGAGTGACTTCCTGTGTGCACTTCCTGTGAGGGGCGACAGCCTGGAACTGTAAGGCCTGCTGCACCATCAGCCCTGCATCCAGAACCCCAAACCCATACCTGAGACCAGGGAAAATACATTGTTAGACAAGGACCATCTGTATCATCTGGTATATCACTTATATATTGCTTTTGTGTGTCCATGTGTACAGACACCAGTCAGTCTTTGTCTGAGTAGATTTGATTCCAATGTGCTTTAATTGATGCAGCGTTATGTGGTGTATGTGGTGTGTGAATGTGCATGTTAAGGTGACTGTGAAAGCTTTTGCAGACGTGTGTGTCCTAAGTGCATTAGGAAATGCTCGTGGGTGTGGGTGCACCTGCTCTAATGGTTCCATACGAGGAGGCAACAAGTCATTTCCAGGAGGATGATGTTGTCCTCTGACACAATCACTTCCTATTCTGTCCGGGGAGAGAGAGGGCTGCTGTTGGCGCTCCTGGGATTGTGCTCGACGATTGATTCGGAACGATGTGCCGTTCATGGACTGTAATCAAGCCCCATTATTCAGTCTTTACCGTCACGATCAGACGGTCGCTACACAATGGCTTTCCCTTACACAGCGCTGCCTTATTCCCACCCACCTCTATCCCTCTGCCGCTCTCTCTCTCCTCCATTCCTCTTTACCTCTGTCCTCCGCCCATCTATCACTCTCTCCTACGCCCCTCTATCCTTCTCTCCCAGACTGCCTTCACACCAAACCCTCTCCCTCTGTCTCTCCTCCGTCTGTCTCTCCCCTGCTCGCTTCTCCATTCCTCTATCCTCCAACTCTCCATCCCTCTCTCCCAGAGACGAAGGCTATAATAATCATGGTTGTTAGGCCGAATGCTGCCCATAACGCTCCCACAACATTCCCAGTGGTAACCTCAGAGGGTGACAAAGAGCTCGTAGTGTAATTAACATCGCTCCATCATTAATCTGCAATAAGTGAAAGTCATTAGTCTGGATGACGGGCCTCTCTCTACCTCTCTCTCTACCTCTCTCTCTCTCTCTACCTCTCTCTCTCTTCCTCTCTCTCTACCTCTACCCCTCTCTCTCTCTACCTCTCTCTCTCTCTTTCTTTCTCCATGTTTCTCCCTTCTCTCCTGCTCGGTGAAGTCAGGGAGAAGGAGCTGATTTATAAGTCAATCCGCTCTCTCTCACCCTCTCTCTCCACCACCATTTCCGTCACTGCAAGAGACAACAGAGAATGAGGACTGGCAAGGGGGTCCGGAGGACTTACTGACTTGCGTAGCTGGTGGGCAAGGCGCTGTACACCCTCAGTTTCAACGTTAGACACATCAGGAGCTTAGTGGAAGTGAAGGGGCATCAGTGGCAGGGGGAAGTAGGGTCTGAGAGCATGGCAGGGCACAGGTGGAGGGTGCTCTATAAGCTCCCAGTGCCAAAAATGTCAGGGGACCTCTCCCTCTCTCTATGAGGAGGTCTCATTAGTGAGACAAAAAGTCAAAGTCTCTGAAAGTCACCTTCTATTGATCATTTACATTTTCCTAGATATTTCTCCTCGTATAAAGGGATGTGCGCTCTATCAGTTCATTGAGTGATTGGCCCAGTGACGGACGGTCATTTTGCTGCCCAATCTCCCCCTTCTCGCACTCTCTCAATTCAATAAATGCTTTATTGGCATGAATGGATGGGTTGCCACTGTTGCCAAAGCAATCGATATGAAGTATTTAATAAATTAACAATCTTTCTCTCTCTCTTTACCCCCACATCTCTCTCAGCTCTGTCTATCTATCAGAGGGGGGGGGGGGGGGGGGACCAGAGTTCCCCTTCTGTGTCTCCAAACAGCAACAACAGGATTTAATGGACAGAATCTAATCCCACACTATCACCAGCACTGAGTCACCAGCCACAACTCACCATTAGCCACGTAGAGATGCTACTGTTATAACGTGTGCGCTAAGAATCGGGAAGCAAGTACAGGGAGTGAATTGAATAAATCACGGGAACATAGAACAAAACAAGAAACACGAGCAGCGTACAGACATGAAACAGAGTCAGTAACGCAAAAAAAAAAAAGGGAGCGACAGATATAGGGGAAGTAATCATGAAGGGGATGGAGTCCAGGTGAGTCTCATGAAGCGCAGGTGCGCGTAACGATGGTGGCAGGTGTGAGTAATAATGAATAAACTGGCGATGTTGAGCTCCGGAGAGGGGGAGCGGGTAGAGACGTGACATCTGTAGTCGTCTGGGACAAGATCATTTGGGTTCACTTGAATACTGTGGGCAATATTTAGAAGATAGTTTAAGTTGAACTGTTTAAAAGTACTATCAGGTTTAATCTTTGATGTATGGCAAGTCAAATTCAAGATAAAAAAACCCCATTGATATCAAAGACCAATTGTGCTATTGTAGGCCTGTCTTCCATCCATCGTGTCCTAACACCACAGTGTATGACTGTGTGAGCCGTGCTCTGCTCCTCCTCATAAAACGGAAAGTGTTAGAGACTGGGGCTTGTCACCTCTCTCCTGTTTAGTGATTAAATATACCTTCCTCTCCCTTGCCCTGAACCGGGCGCTGTGCAGCTATTAAATCCCAAGCTTCAATAGATCGATCAGGGTTGGCCCCAACTCCACAACCATAAAACTGAGCAGACATATATCTGATAGAAAAAAGGCAGTAGGAAACAGGTTTACCCACTATAGAACATGATGAAAACGACATAGTTTATGTCCTGCCATGCCAATAAAATGCTACAGCTTGAACTGAGCTGAGTCTATTTCCAGAGAAACTCCCCACTCTGCCATCAGATGAGATCCCTCGACTAACAGGTGGGACATAGTACACGGCATCGGAAGAATCACCTGACTATAACATAAAACCTGAGTAAAATGTGTTTTTCTTACCCTACATTTTCACTTATGCCAAACTTTATATACAGTACATATATTTTCACCTTTCTGGAAATAACTGATTAATCAGCAACAACAGCGAAAAACATGTTCCTATTGTGTAACCGTTTGCAATTATTTCACAAGTCTGTTATGAAAGTGTATGAATGCAAAACAAAGATCCCAAGAGCTAACAATTCAACTAAACTTACAAAGTACAAAATGTATTTCAAAATCAACAGATATACCATATGCAGGCAAACTAGATATCCCTAGCCTCCAATAACAAAACAGGCATGTGACCCTGTGATTCTAATTGCGCTGTGTTCTAATCAACCATCTGGTTCCCCAGTCTGAGCCAAGATGACGAATGAGTGACAGGCCATCTTCTGTTTACCCAGCACGGGGAATGTAAAATCCGGACCCCCTCCAGAACCTCTCCAGACCATTCTGCAGCCTCAGATTCTCTGCATCTCCTTTCACTCACCAGTGGAAACTTCTGCCCTCTCACAACTCTTCTGTTCTTTTATCTATTAGGACTCAGGCTCCTCCCCTCACAGTCTCTCCATGGCCCCTCTTTGCAACTGTCGAGGGAACCCTTTCATTTTTTTGTTTGTTCCCCAGACAGTCCTACCCAGGACAGAACCAGTCTCTGTTGACATTCACACCATCTGGTTGGGCCGGGGGGAGGTAAGTCCACATGCAGAACGCGAACTCGTCGCGCACTTTGAGGTCTGACCCTCACTTTCCTCCTGCAGTCCGTGTCTAAGAAACATCGATACGGAAGCCTAACATAACTCCATCTATCATAACATGTAAAAATACAGAACTAATGACTGGTCGGGGACACAGTCCTCTTGGTCTCTTCCCCCTCTCTCTACAGCGGTACACGCCACTAAATCCCCAATAGAAGTGTCTCTAAAGAATCACTCAAGCTGGACTAAGCAGCTGCCTTTGAGTTAGGTCATTTTCCCAGGAGCGCGGGAGAGTGGGGCATTGGCAGGGCCTCAGAAAAAGGACACCCATCTGTTCTCCCAGTGAAAAGGTTGGTGACACCTTCTGTGGTACCAACAACCTCTAATTAAGTGGCCAGGAACGCGCCAGCGGCAGACTATGTGATTGGGTGGGTTCGCCCCCCTGCTTATCGCCGCGGTGACACGGCGAGCCCCCACTCCTCACCCCACCTCCTCACCCTCCTCTCGCCCCCTCTCCTCCACACATCTGTCTATGTATGGCAGGTAACAATGACAAAACACCGGCAGTATTATAGGCTTGAACCGACTGCCTGCACAGACTCTTTCAGATGTGGTTTACAAGATTATTTAAAAATATTTTTCAATATATTTTTCTATCCGTATGTATCATGATTAACAGCAGTGTGTTTTTAATGCAGGATTGGAGGTCCGGACAAATCCCACTGGAATCAAACATCTCCCCGAGCCGTGCTACACACACATACGTTGATTTGATTAACATTGGACTTAAATGAAATAACAAATGGACTTACTCAAATTCCACCGATTTCCATCTCACTTACAGCCAACTACCCCTCTCCAGAAATGTTCCTAATTAGGCTTATTAAGTAATTAAGACAAGAGGTCTTAATTAAATCGGTGCCACTGGGACCTACACAGCGCAAGGCCTTGCCATAAAACACTTTCCTCCTTTTGTTGGTTTAAAATGTTAATTGTAAGACA
Source organism: Oncorhynchus mykiss (assembly GCF_057628025.1). Lineage (NCBI taxonomy): Eukaryota > Metazoa > Chordata > Actinopteri > Salmoniformes > Salmonidae > Oncorhynchus > Oncorhynchus mykiss. Next base: position 45,602,428 of record NC_143024.1, read on the forward strand.
CACAATGCTATTTATTGGGATGAAATATTGATGGTTTTCACAGGCTTTGTTCACATAGGTCCATAGCAGTATTTGAGACAAGAAAAGCTTTAAAAACACTAATCAAGCCAGCATTTGACACTCCCTTTGGGTTTCCTTTAAATGGCTTTTGGAGATTTATTAGACAAGTGTCCATCTGACAGTCAATTGCAGAGGCAACAATAAGTAGTGCTAAAACCCTCCTCCTGAAATGTCAAGTCAATTACCTTGCAAAGAGTTAAACGTTTAATGAAATATCTGTCAGGAGAAAATGAGGCGTTTGTCACAGGCACGGTACGGTCACTTCAAAGAGAGGGAGAGAGGGAGAGAGAGAGAGAGAAAGAGAGAGAGAGAGAAAGAGAGAGAGAGAGAGAGAGAGAGAGAGAGAGAGAGAGAGAGAGCGGCGGTCCATCACTGGGCCTATCACTCAAAGAAGCGAGCGTGTAAACATCCCTTTATACAAGGAGACTTCTCTAGGAACATTTTAAGGATCAATAGCAGGTGACCTCATTCTTAGCATCCAACATATTTTGATTTGTCGCCTGAGTGCTATTCAAACACAAATTCAAAGTGGGTTTGAAGATGAAATTCTGGGGGACGCTGTTGTTGGCCCCCGGTCCCTCTGAAGGATAGTGCCCTTGTGAGTGAGCATAGTGCTAAAAGCTTGGCGGAAGATTCTATTCAAAGTCCCAAGTGTTTTTCTTCTTCTTCTTCTTCTTTTTTTTGCTGAGCAAAGTAACAAGTTTTTGATACCATAGATTAGAACCCATCTGCCATCTATAGTGTAGTACATGAGCATCAAACATAGTTGAATCTCTCTTTAGTTTGTTAAAGCATCTGATACCCACAGTCATTGGTCTGATATGGAGTTGTGTGGGTTTTGTTTTTACCATGGGGCATTTGGGGTTCATTAGTCCATATAGAGATTCATATACTCTTGTTAGCAACTCTCTCCATCAGGCACTTTTTGGGAATTGAAACACTCGGGACAAAGTTATTGGGTGAATTTTTCTCCCTTGGTTATTACTGGTGCAACTCTAGGGCAGCCATATATCCTCAGATTCCTTTCGACTAATTGTGTGGTATCGCAAATGAACTCTGGATTGGGGAAAAAAACAGGCAACCTTATTTGGAAATTTCTTGTATTTTTCTCTCCCCCTAGCAAAACATCAAAATTGCTACTTAGCATGAATTATACATTAGTGGGGGTGGAGGGCACGGGGACCCTCTCGCCCGCGGCGCTGTGGGAGTGGGGTAGGGGTGCAGACGGCCATCCGCACGCCCGCTGCACACCCCCGCCGAGAGAGAGCTCCCCCCCCCCCCCCCCCCCCCACAGGAAGTACAGCGCTCCACTTCCCCTGTCCCTCTGGGCACAGCTGTGTGTCACACACAAATCAAAACCAAATCAAAGTCTATTGGTCGAGTACACAGTTTAGCAGATGTTATAGCAGGTGCAGCAAAATGCTTATGTTGCTAGCTTTTAACAATGCACTAAAATGTCAAACAAGTACACAAATAATAAAACAATTGAACATTTTAAATAATAATGTATGTAAAATAATAATGTAAGAATGCATCCAATCAACAACCCAAATAGCACTGTAACAGTAATCCAAATGCAATCTTCAGTATATGTATATACTTTACACCGGATGAATTTACACAAGATATACTAAGAATGATATGTACAGCTGTCACGATCGTTATAAGGAGTGGACCAAGATGCAGTGTGGTATGTTTCCATCCTTTATTTTGGAATAGAAAACTTTAAACAACAAAACGAACAAACGAAACGTGACGCTAATATAATGCTCACAGGCATACATAGACAAGATCCCACAAAGCACAACGGGAAAATGGCTACCTAAATATGATCCCCAATCAGAGACAACGATAAACAGCTGCCTCTGATTGGGAACCATACTAGGCCAACATAGAAATATAATTCACCAAGATAACCCACCCTTAAATCACACCCGGACCTAACCAACATAGAGAATAAAAGCTCTCTATGGTCAGGGTGTGACAGTACACTCCCCCAAAAGTGTGGAAACCTGGCCGCAAAACCTGACTCAAAAGGGGAGGGTGAGGGTGGGCATCTACCATCGGGGGCGGCTCCGGTGTGGGGCGAAGTACCCACTCCGCTCGTGGACACGTCATCGGAGGAACCGGAACCGTGGCTCGTTGCCGGAAGAACCGGACCGTGTGTCAACACGAGAGGAACCGGACCGTGGATCGTCGCCGGGCCGTCGATTGTCGATGGAGGAACTGGACCGTAGATCATCGCCGGGGACTCCGGAATGTAGATCGTCGCCGGAGGCTCCGGACTGGGAACCCTCGCAGGAGGCCCCGGACTGAGAACCCTCACAGGAGGCTCCGGACTAAGAACCCCCGCTGGACTGTGGAGGCGCACTGGAGGCCTGATGCGTGGGACCGGTACAGGTGGCACCAGGCTGATGACACACACCTCAGGGCGAGTGCGGGGAGGAGGCACAGGACGTACTGAACTGTGGAGGCGCACTGGAGACACAGGACGTATGGCAGGCGCAGGATACACTGGGCCGTGGAGGCTCACTGGAGGTCTGGAGTGTAGAGCTGGCACAACGCGTCCTTTGCGTATCTCCGCAAAACATGGTCCCATGCTCCTCAAATTGACTGTCTTGCTCCAGACACCAAAACATCCACTCTACCTCATCACTCCCCTCAACTATCTCACAATACTCCTCGCTCAGTTTATCCCAATATTCCTCTATGCTCTCAGACTCGCCCCTCGGCCTCGCCAACCAATCCGTGTGCCTACCCCCCAAAAACTTTGGGGGCTGCCTCTCGGGCTTCCGTCGTGGTCGTGAACTTCGGAGTCGTCGTTCATCCTCCTGCGTCTGCTTCCATGGAAGGCTTTCGTCTCCTGCCATTATCTCCTCCCAAGTCCAGGATGTCTACTCCTCCTGGCCATGCTGCTTGGTCCGTTTGTGGTGGGATCTTCTGTCACGATCGTTATAAGGAGTGGACCAAGATGTAGCGTGTTATCTTTCCATCCTTTATTTTGGAATAGAAAACTTTAAAGAGCAAAACAACAAAATGAACAAATGAAACGTGAAGCTGCTGTAATGCTCACAGGCAACTATACAAATAGACAAGATCCCACAAAGCACAATGGGGAAATGGCTACCTAAATATGATCCCCAATGAGAGACAACGATAAACAGCTGCCTCTGATTGGGAACCATACTCGGCCAACATAGAAATATAATTCACCTAGATAACTCACCCTTAAATCACACCCCGACCTAACCAACATAGAGAATAAAAGCTCAGGGCGTGACAACAACAGTAGATATATTAGTGAGCTATGTCTATAGTGAGCTATAGTATATAAATGAATATGCAATGTGTATAAACAGTGTAACTAAAATGCTATGTACAGTAGTAGAAAGAGAACGAGTTAAATCAAGATTAAAGTATTTAAATACACACAGTATGTACAGCAGAAGTTATATTCGATGAGTAAACATTATTAAAGTGACCAGTGTTCAATGCCTCTATGTACATAGGGCAGCAGACTCTAAGGTGCAGGGTTGTGTACCGGGTGGTAGCCGGCTAGTGACAGTGTCTAACGTGCAGGGCAGGGTACTGGGTGGGGCCGGCTAGTGACAGTGTCTAACGTGCAGGGCAGGGTACTGGGTGGGGCCGGCTAGTGACAGTGTCTAACGTGCAGGGCAGGGTACTGGGTGAGGCCGGCTAGTGACAGTGTCTAACGTGCAGGGCAGGGTACTGGGTGGGGTCGGCTAGTGACAGTGTCTAACGTGCAGGGCAGGGTACTGGGTGGGGCCGGCTAGTGACAGTGTCTAACGTGCAGGGCAGGGTACTGGGTGGGGCCGGCTAGTGACAGTGTCTAACGTGCAGGGCAGGGTACTGGGTGGGGCCGGCTAGTGACAGTGTCTAACGTGCAGGGCAAGGTACTGGGTGGGGCCGGCTAGTGACAGTGTCTAACGTGCAGGGCAGGGTACTGGGTGGTAGCCGGCTAGTGACAGTGTCTAACGTGCAGGGCAGGGTACTGGGTGGGGCCGGCTAGTGACAGTGTCTAACGTGCAGGGCAGGGTACTGGGTGGGGCCGGCTAGTGACAGTGTCTAACGTGCAGGGCAGGGTACTGGGTGGGGCCGGCTAGTGACAGTGTCTAACGTGCAGGGCAGGGTACTGGGTGGTAGCCGGCTAGTGACAGTGTCTAACGTGCAGGGCAGGGTACTGGGTGGGGCCGGCTAGTGACAGTGTCTAACGTGCAGGGCAGGGTACTGGGTGGGGCCGGCTAGTGACAGTGTCTAACGTGCAGGGCAGGGTACTGGGTGGTAGCCGGCTAGTGACAGTGTCTAACGTGCAGGGCAGGGTACTGGGTGGGGCCGGCTAGTGACAGTGTCTAACGTGCAGGGCAGGGTACTGGGTGGGGCCGGCTAGTGACAGTGTCTAACGTGCAGGGCAGGGTACTGGGTGGGGCCGGCTAGTGACAGTGTCTAACGTGCAGGGCAGGGTACTGGGTGGGGCCGGCTAGTGACAGTGTCTAACGTGCAGGGCAGGGTACTGGGTGGGGCCGGCTAGTGACAGTGTCTAACGTGCAGGGCAGGGTACTGGGTGGGGCCGGCTAGTGACAGTGTCTAACGTGCAGGGCAGGGTACTGGGTGGGGCCGGCTAGTGACAGTGTCTAACGTGCAGGGCAGGGTACTGGGTGGTAGCCGGCTAGTGACAGTGTCTAACGTGCAGGGCAGGGTACTGGGTGGGGCCGGCTAGTGACAGTGTCTAACGTGCAGGGCAGGGTACTGGGTGGGGCCGGCTAGTGACAGTGTCTAACGTGCAGGGCAGTGTACTGGGTGGGGCCGGCTAGTGATGGCTGTTAAATCATTTTGGTCCCAGCTTTGATGCAACTGTACTGTCTCCACCTGCTAGATGGTAGCGGGGTGAGCAGGCTGTGAATCGGGTGGCTGAGATCCTTGATTATCTTCTTGGCCTTCCTGTGACACCGGGTGGGCAGGGCAGATAGTGTGCCCCCGATGATGCGTCGTGCTGACCGCAACCCCCCTCTGGAGAGGGTGCAGTCGGTGGGTGATACAGCCCGACAGAATGCTCTCGATGGTGCATCTGTAGATGTTTGTGAGGGTCTTAGGGGCCACGCCACATTCCTTGCACCTTCTTCACCAGGGTGTCGGTGTGGAGGGACAATTTCAGATCCTCATTTTTACCCTCTCCACTGTGGCCCTGTCAATGTGACACACGCACGCACTCACACACACACACACACACACACTCACTCACTCACTCACTCACTCACTCACTCACTCACTCACTCACTCACTCACTCACTCACTCACTCACTCACTCACTCACTCACTCACTCACTCACTCACTCACTCACTCACTCACTCACTCACTCACTCACTCACTCACTCACTCACTCACTCACTCACTCACTCACTCACTCACTCACTCACTCACTCACTCACTCACTCACTCACTCACTCACTCACTCACTCACTCACTCACTCACTCACTCACTCACTCACTCACTCACTCACTCACTCACTCACTCACTCACTCACTCACTCACTCACTCACTCACTCACTCTCTCTCACTCACTCACACACACACACACACACACATACAAATACACACACACTGATTCAGAGGGGCTAAGTGCTGAAGACACATTTTGGTTGAGTGCAACTGACTAGGTATCCCCTTTCCCTCTCCCTTTCACATTCTCTCACACACACCATGTATATTGAATATGATCAAACATATTGAATATATTTACACACATACACCCTGAGGTTTTATCTCACACACTCACACAATCCATCGCATCGACACAGCTACCGCTACCCACCGACACAAAACGGACATATTCTTTACTCTCTATGTCCAACTTTGGGTACACAAGCAAGAACATATATTTTCTCAGGTGCGAAGCTATATTTAGTCAGAGCCAATGTGAAGAAAGAAGACTAACTGATGAAGTTGACTGTAATAAGGATAGAAATTGGATCGTCTCTGTGTTTATCCAACACCGTCTAATTCAATATAAACAACCAATCAGGAATCAGGGTCAGAGGTCAATGTCACATCACCACACTGGCCCCCATTCTCATCCTCCTGCTGCTCATTAAGCCTCCTAATCAACAGGAAAGCCAGTATATCACACATATACATGCACACCCATGCATGCGCGCGCACACACACACACACACACACTCACACACACACACACACACACACACACACACACACACACACACACACACACACACACACACACACACACACACACACACACACACACACACGACTTCCTGTCTCCCTCACAAATATAATTTTTAATTCATAGGACATTCTATTATTTTGGATTCACTCATTTATTATCACATGAAACAAATGTTCTATTAAAAGTGGGATTGTTGCTCTGTGAATAAACCATATCTTTAATTACCTTGCCTCTCCGTCGTAAAACACATACAGTTCAGAGGCTCAGAGAACTTGGCTTAGAGAAGGTGTACAGAACGAAAGAAGAAAAAGGTCTCCATAATGAATACATCTATCCGGCTGGCCGTGAGAGTTAGCAGGGCACAGCCACCTCTGCCCTGAGACCATGGATTCTCCATATTCATCTGGATTTTATAGACCATACGGAGTTGTGGCGGTATCTATAAATCCTAGAGACTGTAGAGAGTGTAGCAGTGTTCGTGACCTTGTCTGTGTGGAGTCCTATAGGTGGGCTGCTTGCCTGTGTGTGTGTGTGTGTGTGTGTGTGTGTGTGTGTGTGTGTGTGTGTGTGTGTGTGTGTGTGTGTGTGTGTGTGTGTGTGTGTGTGTGTGTGTGTGTGTGTGTGTGTGTGTGTGTGTGTGTGTGTGTGTGTGTGTGTGTGTGAGTGACGCGATGACCAGTGGCCCTGATAATCTTTATGATAAATCATCCCAGTGCAGCCTGCCTCTACAGCCATGATGACTGACAGCTCTAAATACCTGGGAGGGTAGCAGGGTGGTTTAAAGGCCTCACGGTTAAAGCATTCACGGCTTCGGCTCGGGACCCCAGTTTCCCTGTGTAAAAGAGCAGCAACATCCAAAGCCCGCAGTCTCAAATTGTCATTCTAGCTCAGTCTCAAGGCACCATTCTGGCTCGATCACACGTCACCGTTCTGGCAGTGGTTCAAACCTCACATTGGCTCCCATTCAGGCTTCATACTGGCTGGGTTTCAAGGCCCACACTGGGCTGTGCTTCAGCCTCCATTGTGGTTCTATGTGGCTCTGTTTCAGGCAGGGCCCCTTCAGTTTCAGCACCCTGGGTTGCTGGCCTCATGCCCATGCGTATCAGTGGGAGATCTCAGCAGAGCCCTTTGTTTGGGGAGGCATTTTGCCTTTTTTCTCCCACTCGGCCTGTAACCTAAACACCTAAAGCATCTCACGCTCAACAAATCGGCCCAGCAGACGATGGAGTGGCACAAGACAAATGGCTGGAGGCGGTTCAAACCTCTGGGACTGATGGCATCTGACCGGGCCTGACCTCCCAAAGGTTAAAGACACGTTCACTTACAAAGCAATCAATTATCGGGGCTGCGTGGTCCCTTTTAACAAATGCTCCCCTCCCTCGCAATGACAGCCACACTTTTAAAACAGCAAGGCTTATTAATGAGTATCACTACTGTGGAGACACCCCCCTCCCCCCCCACCCCCAATCTACAGTAGACTGTGTGTTACAGTTTCACAATTACAACACAACTCTTAAACAAGCTACTTTTTTGCCTTCCCTCTCCTGTGTATCTGTATCTGCCTTTCGCTTGTTCTACACTCTTTGTTTTCCTCCCTGGGCTCTGTCTCTCCATCGGTATCTTTCTCTTTCTCTGTTTCTCTCTCTCCTCCGCATTTCTGTCTGTGCCTGTGTTTTTTTCTTTCCCTCTGTTTTCATCACGGGCTCTCTCTCTCTCCATGTCTCTCGTATCTTTCTCTTTCCCTCTGTTTTCATCACGGGCTCTCTCTCTCCATGTCTCTCGTATCTTTCTCTTTCCCTCTGTTTTCATCACGGGCTCTCTCTCTCCATGTCTCTCGTATCTTTCTCTTTCCCTCTCTGTTCTCTCTCCCTGATCTTCCTCTCTCTCTCTCTGTCTGTAGTCTCTCCTGGTTTGTGTCGCAGGTTTGTCCTGCTAGCTGAGCTTGGCGGGCCCCTCAGCTGTTCGGCTGTGTTAGTAATTACCATTTCATTAAGAATGACAGTTTCGGGGGTTGAGGCACCATTTCATCGGGGTCTCGTGGGAAAGGCGCCTGCCAAATTTTGTGCGTGAACGGCAATTATCTCTCTATGTCTGCAATTCACTATTTTGTACTCGGTTGCTTGACGACAGCGATGAAATTCGAAGCAAAAATGTGTCTAGGATGGATAGGCATACAGCAGAGGCCATTCCTGGTTAGCGCAATAGATTCGAGGTATTAGACTAGAGATGGAAGAGCTGACTGAAGAATGGCAGAGGGTGCATCATATTGAGCAAACAGAAAGGGCGTGCACCCACAGCAGTAGGTATGTATAATCTCTGGTCACACAGCTAGAACTGCATTATGCTTGAATGCAGTAGCGCAGTAAGGGATGCTTGTCTTTGTATGTGTGTGTTTTTAGCATGCGAATAAGGGTGATAAGTTTCCGTTTACGTCATCTGTGTGTGTCAGTGTGTGTGTGTGTGTGTGTGTGTGTGTTTTGTGCGTATGTGCGTGTTTGTTTGCGTACCCACGTACACGTGTGTGTGTGTGTGTGTGTGCGTGTGCCACTCGCTGAGAACCAGGGAGGAAAGAGCTGGGTGTGAGTTATAGCGACAGGACTCAGAGCTTGTCTGCTGGAAACCGGTTGAGCTCTTCTACTTCTACTCTGAATGATGGCACACTTCCTTCTTACACATTCCACACAATTGCGCTCCACTAACACGGGACCAGGAAGGAGAGGCAGGTTCCGGGGCCATATGGAGAGGGACGCGGGGCCCAGTGAATAAATGGGATATCCCCAGCTCATCCCTAGATCCAGTCAGGGCGATGAAACAGCAGCACTAACGAAACACCAACTGCATGTACCATAAGATGGATAGCTATATGTGTGTATATCTGCCGGTAAGCCAGAGGAGCTGTAGGGAGCCTGCTTATTGACGTGACCCAGGAACCTCCAACCCTACCCTCAGCTCCATCCTCCATCCCCAGCCCCACCGGTAAGCAGCAGGGAAGGCAGACAAGTGCAGCCCTGCTCTGCTAATGCATTCACCAGCCAGCCCTCATCCAAGCAGGCAAAGCACTTAATTACTTAAATTGATCATTATTAGCTTCAATTAGAGAGGGACACTGGGGGGAAAACAAGGTCCTGATTCCTGCAGACAGATCACAAGCAGAGGTGAAGGCAGAGGTGGCTCAACTAGCCTCTAACACACACACCCTAAGCCCTAAGCCCTAAGCAGGGGTGGAAGATTGGCAGGATACTAGATATGCATCCTCAGTGGAGCTGCAGTAGGGAGTAGGGATAGGAGAAGGACCCCCCTCTCCCGTCCCTCTACGGTGCCTGTGTTTGTGTTTCTAGGGCGCTGGGTGACCTTTGACCTCGGGCTAATGAGAGCGATAACGAGGATTAAAAGGGGGCGACTGGAAGGTGTCTGCGAGGGGGTTTTAAACAATTACACTCGGCTGCCAACATGTCTTTTCCTCATGACTCAGGAAATGACAGTCTCTCTCTCCTTTTTCTGGCCAACACAAAAGAAAAAGGCTTATGGAAAATACTACATTATCCTGGGCCACATTAACTTGGATGTAAATCGCTGGGCAATTATGTTTTAATAGGCCTTTAAGAGAATGAGTAATTGGGGGTGACGCTGGTGAGGTTGATCATGGTTACCCATCTCTCTCCCTCTGTGCCCAGCAGAACAGGCCCTGGGCATTGTGTATCGGTCGATTGGAAGTGTGCGTATGTGTGTGCGTCCATGCAGGTGTCTATTAATATGGGGTTGGAACCCAAATTATTTTCCAATAGTTCCGTTCTGAATAGAACCCCTATTTTTTCCCCCCGTTCCGTTACAGTGTTCCCACCAGCATTATAAAGTTCTGAATAGAACCCCTATTTTCCCCTGTTCTGTTACAGTGTTCCCACCAGCATTATAAAGTTCTGAATAGAACCACCCCTATTTTTCCCCCGTTCCGTTACAGTGTTCCCACCAGCATTATAAAGTTCTGAATAGAACCCCTATTTTTCCCCCGTTCCGTTACAGTGTTCCCACCAGCATTATAAAGTTCTGAATAGAACCCCTATTTTCCCCCGTTCCGTTACAGTGTTCCCACCAGCATTATAAAGTTCTGAATAGAACCACCCCTATTTTTCCCCCGTTCCGTTACAGTGTTCCCACCAGCATTATAAAGTTCTGAATAGAACCCCTATTTTTCCCCCGTTCCGTTACAGTGTTCCCACCAGCATTTTAAAGTTCTGAATAGAACCCCTATTTTTCCCCCGTTCAGTTACAGTGTTCCCACCAGCATTATAAAGTTCTGAATAGAACCCCTATTTCCCCCCGTTCAGTTACAGTGTTCCCACCAGCATTATAAAGTTCTGAATAGAACCCCTATTTTTCCCCCGTTCCGTTACAGTGTTCCCACCAGCATTATAAAGTTCTGAATTGAACCCCTATTTTTCCCCCGTTCCGTTATAGTGTTCCCACCAGCATTATAAAGTTCTGAATAGAACCCCTATTTTCCCCCGTTCAGTTACAGTGTTCCCACCAGCATTATAAAGTTCTGAATAGAACCCCTATTTTCCCCCGTTCAGTTACAGTGTTCCCACCAGCATTATAAAGTTCTGAATAGAACCCCTATTTTCCCCCGTTCAGTTACAGTGTTCCCACCAGCATTATAAAGTTCTGAATAGAACCCCTATTTTCCCCCGTTCAGTTACAGTGTTCCCACCAGCATTATAAAGTTCTGAACCAGTTTGAACCATAAGAAAAGAAACGGTTCATGCAGTTCCTCTTCAGATTATTATTTTTTAACAAGCGGAATCAACATCGTTTTTACATTTAGCTCATTCATCTACTCCACCAATTAGCACGGATAGAGCAGCTTGATATGGAACGGGTAAGCTATTGTTTATATGTTTGATTGGTCAAATAGGTGCTGGAGCAGGCCTCCCGGTTGGCGCAGTGGTCAAGGGCGCCGTACTGCAGCGCCAGCTGTGCCACCAGAGACTATGGGTTCGCGCCCAGGCTTTGCCGTAACCGGCCGCGAACGGGAGGTCTGTGGGGCGACGCACAATTGGCCTAGCGTCGTCCGGGTTAGGGAGGGTTTGGCCGGTAGGGATATCCTTGTCTCATTGTGCACCAGCAGCAGGCTGGGCAGGAGTCGCTGGTTGCCAGGTGCACTGTGTTTCCTCCGACACATTGGTGCGGCTGGCTTCCGGGTTGGATGCGCGCTGTGTTAAGAAGCAGTACGGCTTGGTTGGGTTGTGTATCGGAGGACGCATGACTTTCAACCTTCGTCTCTCCCGAGCCCGTACGGGAGTTGTAGCGATGAGACAAGATAGTAGCTACTAACAATTGGACACCACAAAATTGGGGAGAAAAAGGGGTAAAAATGCAATTTTTTTAAAAATAAAAATAGAGCGAGATACAACTGAAATTTCAGTGGGGTGGGGAGAGAGCGAGAGAGAGGGGTGGACATGTAGAGGGATTGGCCTGAAGCGTTGAACATTATGACATGACCTGAACTGGAATGTGTTTAAGAACTTCAATGAATTACATAATTATACACTAGATATTAGGAATATATACAAATACGGTTCCGGGAAACACTATTTCTGTTTCCATTCCTCTAAAAATGTTGCTATTTTCCGGCTTTCAGTTCTATTCCCTAAATCGGTTCCAACCCCTGGTATGTACAGTACGTGTGTTTTTGTTAGTATGTGTGTGTGATTCAATTGTCCCCCCTCCCCTCTCTTGCTACAAAATATTGATGAGCCTGGAAAGCTGAACGTGAGTCTACACAGTGCCCTCTGACCTCTAACCCCTATCCCTAAACAGTGACCTGTGAAATATCAATGTGTGTGTTGGCCATGCAGGGCTGCTGCTGGGTGTAGAGCAATCAGGATCAATGTGAGGAGAGATCACTACAGACAGACCCACCTAGTGGAACACTAACTAATGAGACTGGCCAAGAACACTCACACAGCAGGCCCGGACAGCAGGGAGGACAGAGAGCAGAATAGAGAACAGAGAGCGGGGAGGGAGGGAGGGAGGGAGGGAGAGGAGGGAGGGAGGTGAGAGGGAATTTAATTGTTTCCTTCAAAGAACAAGCTAGTCTGGTACAGAGGAGTCCCCGAAAATCTCATATGCAGTCTGCATCTATAGTAAACTGTACTAGCAAAGTGATGCAGTGGCACACATTTATATTAAGCCAATACACACAAGGCATATCAAATACCATCAAACCTGATCATCTGAAATTGTTCCAAATTGTGGATGTAATTGTATAAATGTTTGCATGATTTCACATTAAAGCTTCACATTTCCTAATTGTCATTATTTTAGATACTCCCCTTCAAAGGAATGTTTTCAGAATCACTTTTATCTCCCACTCACAATTATATCAATGCCGCATGTTTTTCTTTACACTACAGGAAACGGTCAAGCAAACCCAAATGTTTCAGGATGTACTGTCTCTGTCTAATCACCTCAACATAATTCACAACAAAACAAGACCATATGCACATCCGTTCCACTCGGGGACCCACCAGTCACAGAGATGTGAATTCTGATGAGTCATTTATCAATCTGCTCACTTTCATCCATTACTGTCAACACTGTGAAGGCACTTAAAGGACTACTTTACTACAACGCCTGTGAGTATGCAAATTTAGTAGAGTATATTTCAGTACTTAAAGACCTCTCCGTGTTTAGTTTTCAACCAAGCTTCTCATATAATTCTCTTAGGTTTTCTGAGGCAGGCAATTTGCGCAAACATCAGGAGTTTCGTTTTAAAATAACCAAGCTAGCAAGAAGGCAACCTCCCAGCCCGTAACCCCCCTAAAAGTGTGTCCAAATGACTTGAGTGTCAGTTGTACACAAGCCCCTTGCAATACAGGCCCAGACCAACCCACACAAACAATTTAACATTATTCTCAGATTTAATTTGAAGAGACTTGATGTTCAAAGTACCGTTTCAATAAATCAACACACAGTATAAGACACAGCTTGAACGTTTTATTCTCATGTTCAAACTGTTAATGGGAGAAAAGTATTGGATGCCATATACTCTACTTACTATTGACATAGCTTATCAGTTTTGTCGGCAGCATCCTCTTCACATTGTGTGTTCTACTCTTTGAGATCCCTAACAGTGTTTCTGTGGTCTGCATCCTGTCCTCTATCCTAGATATTCCTGATCTGGTGTCTCCATGGTTCTTCTGTCTGTGTGAGGGTCTTTTATAGCTTTCCCCGCTTTCCCTCCCCTGTCCCCCTCCAGCTGCTCTGTCACCCATGTCGCCAAGGGGACAAGGAGAACGTGGCGTTTCCCTGGATAAAAAATTTACGAGCAATTAAAAGACGGGCGATGTGGAGCATCCATCAGCCGGTGCCTCTGCCAGTGTGGGTGAAGGGGCCGCAGTAAACCACACGCTATATACTTTTATATCTGTTTTCTCTCCAAAGAGGGAAGGTTATGGCAAAATGATGTTTTACGGTCCACAGTTCGGCAGGGATGTAGACATCTTTCATGAGACGCTGGCTTGGAGGTCACAGCCCGAGGGAGGAAAGACAGAGAGGAGTGTGCGCGCTGTGCTGTGTTGTGCTGTGTGTGTCTTGTATTGATGTGCATGTTTAGTTGCAAGATACAAAACGAGGAGGCTCTTAGTGTGTGTGTGTAAGGGATATGTACCATCCTATGGTCCATTAGTTACTACTGTAAGAGTGACCTGATTACTTTGATGTTGTTTAAGAGGACACAATTCAATCGTGCTCCTCTTCACTCAAAGACACACACGCACACACACACACGCACGCACACGCAGACGCACACACACACACACACACACACACACACACACACACACACACACACACACACACACACACACGCATTAGTATACAGAGACAAATGCACACACACACACACAAATGCACGCACACATGTAAAAGCACACATAAAAATGCACAAACAAACAAATGCACACACACATTGACACGCAAAGGTACATTACCACTAATACACAAAAAATGCACACCGACTCTTATGCATCACCACGTTCTCTCTCTATTTCTTTCTCTCACTTTTTCTGGCTCTATGCGACAGGCCTAGACTCATTTGCATCCTTAATTGCATTGTAATGTACTTTTAATTTGAAAACGGAGGCAATTAATTATTTTGATATGGAACAAAATGCCGCAAATGTAAACATTCTAATAGTTCTCCATTTTTCAAAAAGGGGGATTGGAATCTTATCTCATTTGTATACCATTTCGCTGTTCATTCTCCTTGATATTCACTTTGTCTTTACAGGGACGGCACCATTTCTTTGATATGTTCTCTCAATTATTTTCCATCCAATCTTCCACGGTATAATTACAATAGTTTCACCTATTCTATCCAAAGAGATGAAACGAAATGAAGCCTGTTTGGACGTGCCGTGCTCTGGACTGTATCCTCCCCCAGTGCTGACACACCCAACTTGCTATTTCTGGGTCAGACACTTCAAGTGAAGATACTAACCAGAGATACATTTTTCCACTGTCAACCACGTGATCAATAGGTGTCAGTGTTCAAAGGAATACAAAGCTGTATGAGGGGGTGCCAGAGCAGCTTCATTTGTGTGGAACTGAGATTGCACTGGCACTGTTCCTCTGTCAACCTGATACCAATGAAATAGGATGGACGCATGTTATTTTTTTGCTCTTTTTCTCCAGCTCCATCACTCTCTCTATTTCTCCCCCCTCCCTTCTTTCAATCTCTGCCCCCTTCTCTCTCTGCGCCTCCTTCCGCCTCTTTCACTCTGCGCCTCCTTTTCCGCTTCCTCTCTCTCTCCCTCTCTCTCTTTCGCTCTCTTGCTCCAGAAAGGGCAGGCAACTCACTGACATCCCAGCAGGCCTAGCAACAGCCAATAAATTATGAGTGACAAGCCTTTAGACCAATAAAAACTCTGCCATATTTCATGCACAGTAAATCTGATTGCAGATTGCGCTGGCGTGTGGCGGCTGACATGTTTATTGTCGCCATGGCGATGGGAGCTGGGGGTCGGTCTACGACATCAGTGTTTCTAAAGCCCCATAGTCTGTATGGAGGTCACACAGATCGAATTCTGGGTATACACTCGCCCCCCTTTCTCCTCTACATCAACCTCCTGTGAAAGAACTATTCTATCGCACCCCTAGAGGCCTTGCAGTTGCTCCTATAACAACAGCCATCTGTCCTCAATACAGTACACACATGTCCCCAATGAAACCTTTAGCCTACCATGTTAAACGAAACCACAAACTACACAAACACCACACGTACACAACACATACACATCATTCATGCACAGAAATACTTCTCCCAACACAGCTATAACTCAGTTATAACCCCACTATAACTCTGTCCAGGCCCAAAGACAATCGTTCCTGAAAAGTGAGCCGATCCTCAGAGAACCAGAGGAAAAAACCCATCCCAGATCCCACTCCCTACCCAACGGACTTCTTTAAACGCTTTGTGAAGACTCATAAATTTCCCCTCTTTAATGTGTCGTTTCTGTTAACCATGTTTTTCAATCATCTTTCATACACTTTACCATCGTAGAACAGAACTGTTCTTGACCCGAAGAATAGCTAGCATCATCACACTCTCCCGTAATTTCTACTGCACACAATATCTCCTCTTAGCCTAATCTTAACCTAAGATATGTTGCATTTAATCACCATCTCCTAACAACTGTACCCATTTTAAGTGACCCTAAACCCATGCACTGCTCTGACGGTCTTTATCCACACAATGAACCATTAGTTGTAATTACTGAGGGCAGTGCAACAGTATGATCAGGGCATTACCCGTCCTCAGTCACATCACCTACATTGATGTATTTCAACAACAACTGCATTGTGATGAATCATTATAATCTAATTAATCTATTCTTCTCAGAGAAACAGACGGGTTATAATCTGTTTTATTACATATCGCCGAGAGAGAGAGAGAGAGAGAGAGAGAGAGAGAGAGAGAGAGAGAGAGAGAGAGAGAGAGAGAGAGAGAGAGAGAGAGAGAGAGAGAGAGAGAGACAGAGAGAGAGAGAGAGAGAGAAGGATTCAACCAAAAGAAAGAGAGACGAGGAAGGAGAGAGAGAAATAAATACGGTATAAAGATGGAGACAACAAAAGACAGATTTTTTAAAAAAAGAAGAGGAGGAAGTGACTGATAAAGATGCAGCGAGAGTAGGGAGAGAGATAAAGAAGACAGGGGAGAAGGAGGAGAGAGTAGGGAGAGAGATAAAGAAGACAGGGGAGAAGGGGGAGAGAGAGAGAGAGAGAGAGAGAGAAAACACATTACAACTCTGAGACTGATCACTGCGATGCCGTTGCTCGACTGACATTGTAAAGGCGTTGTAAACGCGATGTAGAAGCATTTATACGACGTGTGGAGGAGCCTGGCGCTTAAAGCATCTCTCACTCTGATTCTCGCCTCGCACATTAGGAGAGAGTGCTTTCATTTTCCTGAGCCCTGCTCGGTGCAGTAAATCAGAGCATCGATCCACGCTCAGACACACTCGTCAGGCACATGCATGGTGACACTAACAATGCTACTTCTCCCCTGCCAAAATCATTTATTCCCAAGTCATAAAAGAGTGTATTTTTTACAATGTGGGTGTGATATCAGTAGTATGGTGTAGTATCTGTCTGAATATGCTGTCTGAAGTGTAAATCAAATCAAATCAAATGTTATTAGTCACATACGCCGAATACAACAGGTGAAACGCTGACTTACGAGCCCCTAACCAACAATGCGTTTAAAAAAGAAATATGGATAAGAATAAGAAATAAAAGTAATAAGTAATTAAAGAGCAGCAGTAAAATAACAATAGCGAGGCCATATACAGGGGGGTACCGGTACAGAGTCAATGTGCAGGGGCACCGGTTAGTTGAGGTAATATGTACATGTAGGTAGAGTTATTAAAGTGACTATGCATAACAACAGAGAGTAGCAGCGATTTATAAAGGGAGGGGGGGCAATGCAAATAGTCTAGGTAGCCATTTGATTAGATGTTCAGGAGTCTTATGGCTCGGGGGCAGAAGCTGTTTAGAAGCCTCTTGGACCTAGACTTGGCACTCCGGTACCACTTGCCGTGCGGTAGCAAAGAGAACAGTCTATGACTTGGGTGGCTGGAGTCTGTCACAATTTTTAGGGCCTTCCTCTGACACCACCTGGTATAGAGGTCCTGGATGACAGGAAGCTGGGCCCAAGTGATGTACTGGGCCGTACGCACTACTCTCTGTAGTGCCTTGCAGTCAGAGGTCAAGCAGTTGCCGTACCAGGCAGTGATGCAACCATGCTCTCAATGGTGGAGCTGTAGAACCTTTTGGGGATCTGAGGACCCATGTCAAATATTTTCAGTCTTCTGAGGGGGAATAGGTTTTTTCGTGCCCTCTTCACGACTGTCTTGGTGTGTTTGGACCATGTTAGTTTGTTGGTGATGTGGACACCAAGGAACTTGAAGCTCTCAACCTGCTCCACTGCAGCCCCGTCAATGAAGATGGGGGCGTGCTCGGTCCTCTTTTTCCTGTAGTCCACATTCATCTCCTTTGTCTTGATCACATTGAGGGAGTGGTTGTTGTCCTGCCACCACATGACAAGGTCTCTGACCTCCTCCCTATAGGCTGTCTCATTGTTGTCGGTCACTGTTGTGTCATCGACAAACTTAATGATGGTTTTGGAGTCGTGCTTGGCCATGCAGTCATGAGTGAACAGGGAGTACAGGAGGAGACTGAGCACGCACCCCTGAGGGGCTCCTGTATTGAGGATCAGCATGGCGGATGTGTTGTTCCCTACCCTTACCACCTGGGGTGGCCTGTCAAGAAGTCCAGGATCCAGTTGCAGATGGAGGTGTTTAGTTCCAGGATTCTTAGCTTATTGATGAGCTTTGAGGGCGCTATGGTGTTGAACGATAAGCTGTAGTCAATGAATATAATTCTCACATAGGTGTTCCTTTTGTCCAGATGGGAAAGGGCAGGGTGGAGTGCAATAAAGATTGCATCATCTGTGTATCTGTTGGGACGGTATGCAAATTGGAGTGGGTCTAGGGTTTCTGGGATAATGGTGTTGATGTGAGACATGACCAGCATTTCAAAGCACTTCATGGCTACAGACGTGAGTGCTACGGGTTGGTAGTTGTTTAGGCAGGTTTTCTTAGTGTTGGTACATGTTGGTATTACAGACTCGGACAGGGAGAGGTTGAAAATGTCAGTGAAGGGGCCTCCCGGGTGGCGCAGTGATCTAGGGCACTGCAGTGCTAGCTGTGCCACCAGAGACTCTGGGTTCGCGCCCAGGCTCTGTCGCAGCAGGCCGTGACCGGGAGGTCTGAGGGGCGACGCACAATTGGCCTAGCGTTGTCCGGGTTAGGGAGGGTTTGGCCGGTAGGGATATCATTGTCTCATCGCGCACTAGCGACTTCTGTGGCGGGCCGGGCGCAGTGCACGCTAGCCAGGTCGCCAGGAGTACACACCCTGGTAAACCGTCTGGCCCCGCGGCCTTGTGAATATTGACCTGTTTAAAGGTCTTACTCACATCGGCTGCGGAGAGCGTGATCACATAGTTTTCCAGAACAGCTGGTGTGTTGTGTAGGATACACATGTTGTCTGTGGGACTGTTTGGCTGTAGTATGTGTTTTTCATAGGTGTGTGGTGTCCGTATCATGTTCCTAGTTTGTATGTGTGTGTGTTTCTGTATGTCAGTGCATGAGTCTATGTGTCCTGTTCATGATATGTCAATGGCTGTTGTATGTGTGTTGTTTGTAGGCTACGTGTTACAATAGTAACATGTTACATAATCAGATTACTTTTATGAGTAAACGAGTAAAGTAGCATTCTTTTTCAAATTGGGTAATATTATTACAGTTACTTTGTCTACTAATGCTAACTTTACTTTCAGAACCATATCTCTGCCTGGCGCGTTTCCATGATCTGATCTCGACTTAATTTAGATCTCGAGCGAGCGGAAAAAAGCTGTTCGGAGAAATGTCATGACCGCTACCCCCATAAAACATGTATAGAGGGTAAACCTCTGATCTTCGCCATTAATTGCTTCTGTGGTAGTGTCAAGTGTGTCATCTATATGTCTCTATAGGTCCGTGTACGTGTGGTCTATAACCAGAACTGGCGGCTCGAGAGAAAGATTTTGAATGAAAGTATAATAAATCTGTACAGATCTTTGGCTTACAGTATATATGGCTAATTAAGCAGCACTTGAGAAGCACAGGAAAGCAGTGCCACAAATGAAAGGAGACACTAGTGATCAAACCTGAGTTAGTAAGTAGCTCGCCTTACTCCCCCCGGTAGTTGAACAAACCCCAGGGGTACGCGCAATGCCACTGGGGGTACGCCAAATAAAAATGTTATTCACATTTAATTATTTATTTTTTTAACGTTTTTTTTTTTCTTCACATTTTCAAACAGTCCATTTGTATTTTCCAAAGGGGCTATATACAGTGGGGCAAAAAAGTCTTTAGTCAGCCACCAATTGTGCAAGTTCTCCCAATTTAAAAGATGAGAGAGGCCTGTCATTTTCATCATAGGTACACTTCAAGTATGACAGACAAAATGAGAAAAGGATTTTTAATGAATTTATTTGCAAATTATGGTGGAAAATAAGTATTTGGTCACCTACAAACAAGCAAGATTTCTGGCTCTCACAGACCTGTAACTTCTTCTTTAAGAGGCTCCTCTGTCCTCCACTCATTACCTGTATTAATGGCACCTGTTTGAACTTGTTATCAGTATAAAAGACCCCTGTCCACAACCTCAAACAGTCACACTCCAAACTCCACTATGGCCAAGACCAAAGAGCTGTCAAAGGACACCATAAACAAAATTGTAGACCTGCACCAGGCTGGGAAGACTGAATCTGCAATAGGTAAGCAGCTTGGTTTGAAGAAATCAACTGTGGGAGCAATTATTAGGAAATGGAAGACATACAAGACCACTGATAATCTCCCTCGATCTGGGGCTCCACGCAAGATCTCACCCCGTGGGGTCAAAATGATAACAAGAACGGTGAGCAAAAATCCCAGAACCACACGGGGGGACCTAGTGAATGACCTGCAGAGAGCTGGGGCCAAAGTAACAAAGCCTGCCATCAGTAACACACTACGTCGCCAGGGACTCAAATCCCCCTGCTTAAGTCAGTACATGTCCAGGCCCGTCTGAAGTTTGCTAGAGAGCATTTGGATGATCCAGAAGAAGATTGGGAGAATGGCATATGGTCAGATGAAACCAAAATATAACTTTTTGGTAAAAACTCAACTCGTCGTGTTTGGAGGACAAAGAATGCTGAGTTGCAGCCAAAGAACACCATACCTACTGTGAAGCATGGGGGTGGACACATCATGCTTTGGGGCTGTTTTTCTGCAAAGGGACCAGGACGACTGATCCGTGTACAGGAAAGAATGAATGGAGCCATGTATCGTGAGATTTTGAGTGAAAACCTCCATCAACCTTCCATCAGCAAAGGCATTGAAGATGAAACGTGGCTGGGTATTTCAGCATGACAATGATCCCAAACACACCACCACGGGCAACGAAGGAGTGGCTTCGTAAGAAGCATTTCAAGGTCCCGGAGTGGCCTAGCCAGTTTCCAGATCTCAACCCCATAGACTTACAGAAAACGTTTGACCTCTGTCATTGCCAACAAAGGGTATATAACAAAGTATTGAGATAAACTTTTGTTATTGACCAAATACTTATTTTCCACCATAATTTGCAAATAAATTCATAAAAAATCCCACAATGTGATTTTCTGGATTTGTTTTTCTCATTCTGTCTGTCATAGTTGAAGTGTACCTATGATGACAATTACAGGCCTCTCTCATCTTTTTAAGTCGGAGAACTTGCACAATATTGGTGGCTGACTAAATACTTTTTTGCCCCACTGTATTTGAGTGATTTTTTTCTCTCTTGCCTGAGTAGCCTTGTTTCACTGCCAAAAATAAAATTAAACCATCTAGTGTTCAGTGAAATAACAACACAATGTCAAATGCAGGTAGTCATGGCAAGGAGTCATGACAGGGAGACATAGTGGAGTGGTAACACGTGTGCAAGCACTTGCTCCCGACGCCACTTAGGTACACTGCAGCCTCCACCGCGAGGCTCTTGCTGCAAAGGAAAGGCCTGACAGCTTGAAAGACGTTTTGGACACTACAGTGAAAATGGTTAACTTTGTTAAAGCAAGGCCCCTGAACTCTCACGTATTTTCTGCACTATGCAATGATATGGGCAGCGACCATGTAACACTTTTACAACATAGGGAAAGAAGTGTGCTGGTTATCAAGGGGCAAAGTATTGACAGGTTTTTTTAAAAATAGAGAGACAAGCTGAAAGTTTTCTTACTGACCATAATTTTCACTTGCTTGACCGCTTCAATGATGATGAGTTTCTCACACGACTGGTCTATCTGGGTGATGTTTTTCTCACCTGAATGAATCTAGGATTAACAGGGACCTTCCGCAACTATATTCAATGTGCGGGACAAAATTGAGGCTATGATTAAGAAGTTGGAGCTCTTCTCTGTCTGCATTAACAAGGACAACACACAGGTCTTTCCACCATTGTATGATTTTTTTGTGTGTAAATTAACTCAAGCTTACGGACAATTGTCAAATGTGATTTAGCGAAGCCCCTGAGTGAGTTGGGTGCACAATTACGCAGGCACTTTCCCGAAACGGATGACACAAACAACTGGATTCGTTATCCCTTTCATGCCCTGCCTCCAGTCTACTTACCAATATATGAACAAGAGAGCCTTATCAAAATTGCAACAAGCGGTTCTGTGAAAATTGAATTGAATCAAAAGCCACTGACAGATTTCTGGATTGGGCTGCGCTCGAGTTTCTTGATTTGGCAAATCGCTCTGTTAAGACACTGATGCCCTTTGCAACCATCGTACCTATGTGAGAGTGGATTCTCGGCCCTCACTGACATGAAAGCTAAATACAGGCACAGACTGTGTGTGGAAAATAATTTAAGACTAAGACTCTCCAATACAACCCAACATTGCAGCACACCCTTCTCATTAACCTGTGGTAAGTTATTCACCATGTTCAATGAACACATACGGTTTCATGTGTAAGATGGATAAAGAAAGAGCAAAATTATGGATTATGATTATATTATTATTTGTGCCCTGTTCCTATAAGAGCTTCCCACGAGCCGGGTTGTGACAAAAACTCACACGCATTCTTATGTTTAACAAATGTATCGTATAGTGTGTGTGTGTGGCAGGCTTACAATGATGGCAAAAAACAACATTTGAGAGTGCGCTGACCCTGGTGCTAGAGGGGGTACTCAGCTGGAGGTTGAATGTTTGAAGGGATACGGGACTATAAAAGGTTTGGGAACCACACATGATGTGTGTGGTGTGTTTACACTGTGTGTGGAACTAGTACCTATCGTGGACGTGGTACCCTGCTCCGTTGACACTCCATCCTGGCTCTTTGGGGTTGGGGACCTTGGCCGTCATGGCGATCAGATGCTGCACATCCCTCCATGTCAAGTCAGGACTGGGAAGATAAAGACGAATATCATCATGAATGTACAATACATTAATGTACAATATGTGTATTGTACACTCCATCAAACCACAGCAAGAAGCATTCATTCCTTTATGATACTCCTGATACTCCCTTATGACGAAATCTAGAAGGAGTTGAACATGTGAGACATACACAGAAACACATGTAGGCTATACACGATTTGCTATGAAACACGTGTATATTTTGCTGAGCAGAGAAAGTGGACACACGTGAAGATGTGGGCCTGCCATTGTGCCCATTACTGCACCTCTTCTACAAGTGAAATCATCTGTTTAAGTCATTTCAAGCTTAATAACATTGGCGAAAACTACGAATTCAACAAAGTATATTGGAGACGTAACAAAGGGGCTGGCGGAAAGAATGAATGGAGGAGACTTTTAATCTCAAGCAGGGTATTCTAATACAGCAGACTCAAGTGTCATGTCAAGCAATATACTAATGGAATCCAATTAAGACCTTTAAACTGCACAGAGAGCTAGAGGATATTAGCTCCGTTTTCTCGAACAAAAGACCAAAGGGTCGTCAAGGAGAGCCTTCCCAGGATATAAAAAAGCATAAAGGAAATTGGGTTTTCTCCCTTTATCCACTCATTATTGCTGGCTAAGAAAATAGACTTGAATGGAACTTAAAAACGGCGTTGACCACCCATTTCTAACATTAAGTTCCCGGACTAAGTAGCACCGGTGTCGGCGTCGACAGCCGCAGAGAAGCTGTCATGTCTGCTCACGCAAAGGCACAACAAAGTTGATTAAAGGCGGTTGATCTGGTTGTGGCGACGCCGTGTCAAGCTCACGTACTGTACACGTTGGTTGTCCTTTACACCACACAATCTGCTTGTAGCCAAACTGCACTGTGCCCATCTACAATGTCCCGGTGTTTCGGTTTCAAAATAGTGGCTTTTCAACAAATCCCATTGAGACAATAAAGCATGTGTTTAAATTGTGGAGTGGGGGATCTACATGCTCAATACAACTGTCATTTTACATCTACATTTATGTTAGCAAACACTCTTATCCAGAGCAACATACGCACAGCACAGTCATATGACAATCCCAAGGCCATGGTTAATGCAGGAACATCCGTAATGCCACAACCCATTGGTTGTGCTGGAAGACGTAATCTACGGGTAGGAAATATCAGACAGTCCAACCGAGCCATTCCAGTCACATATAGGGGGGAAATGCGTTCAAAAAGCTTTACAATGGAAAACAAAACAAACAACAAAAACTGGCAACCAGCAAGTTCAACCGGCGACTGCTAAACAGAACACCACAGGAGGAATACCACTAATAATAGAAAAGATCAAAAATAAAACAAAAGGAGAGCACGGCACACTCAATTATTTTAAGCTTTGATTTCAAAGGGCTCCAGAGTGGGGAGCTGGGCTTTCTACTTCTGAACTGTTGCTCACAGTGTGTGTGTGTGCCGTATTAAATATAGGCAGTGCTGTGGCGTGATTCGGGTTGGCGTGCACTCCCCCCCCCCCCCCCCCCCTCCTACGCCCCCTCCACCTCCCCTCCTCCATCCCCCACCCCTCCGGTGAAATCAGAGAAGTCCCCCCCCCCCCCCCCCCGGCCCCGGCTGGTTTGCATAAAGCAAACGAAATTAAATTTGCTTTGCTAAATCAAAGCTTGTATGGTATTCCAAGCTGCTCTCTCTGGGACAAATTACTTCAAACGGCCTCCTTTGTATCATAACAGAATAAAAAAAATCAGCCCAATCAGCGCCTCTCCAAAACCCTCGACTCAGGAATTAATTATTGAACCCTGGCGCGGATTTCTCTGTCTCTTAGCACACAGTGACACAGATCTATTTATTTGGAAAAGAGCATTTTGCCCTTAAAAACACACTATTGGCTGGGAACCTGATGTAATTTATCTGTATATTTGTAGGTGGGTGTTCTTCCTCTTGTTCCCTCTTTCTTTTCTCTCTCTCTCTCTCTCTCTCTCTCTCTCTCTCTCTCTCTCTCTCTCTCATTCTCTCTTTCTCTCTGTCTCTCTCTCTCTCTCATTCTCTCTTTCTCTCTGTCTTGGCACCACATCTCTGTTTCCCCCCCTACAGGCATGAGCAGGGTTTGGGCCACAGCAGAAAGCAGGGTTTGGGCCTCAGAAAGCCCAGAATATCTCCTGGCATTTTACCCAGGACAGCCAGAGACAGAACTACTAAATATGCCCCAAAACCCCCCATAGCAGCCACCCTCTGTCCACTTGCCAAGCCCCACAAACCCTCCCAAACCCTGGGCAGACGTCTGAGTGAGTGAACACACAACTGTTTACAAATCCCCAGTTAATAGGATCACTCCTCATTGACTGCTCTGATGCGTTTGATGTAATCTATTAGCTGTATGATAGTCAGTGTGCTGGGCAGATCAATAACCCTGGCCTTCTTATTACTCCACTGTTTACTGTTACTCCTCTTTACTGCTGCTGGTTAGGAATAGCATGCATGTTTAACGGTGTAGGGTGTGTGTGTGTGTGTGTGTGTGTGTGTGTGTGTGTGTGTGTGTGTGTGTGTATGCCCGCGGATGCTCGTGTGTTTTATGTGTGTGTGCATCTGTGCATGCTGGCGAGTACAGGAGCTGTGAGTGTCTGATATCTGTAAGAGTTATTTCCAAGTGAATGCTCTGTGTTTATTTTTTGCCCCCTAATAAGGGAAAATGTTTCGTGTGAATCTGTGTGTGCATGCTGGAGTATATTGCTGGTGCTGTGTATAGCTGTGCGTATGCATATGTGCGTGTGTGTGTGTATATGTTTTCGAGTGTGTCTCTAGCTTGATGGTATAACTGTGTTTCCAATTAAGTTGAACCACAGGCCGGATCAATGCGGCCCCTCTGTGTGTAGGAATGAGCAGCCCTGGGCCCTCGGAGCATGCCCACAAATAATTTATCACACACACAGGGTCTGGGCAGGGGGAAGAGGATGGGGTGAGGAGGGGGAGAGCCACAAGGACAGAGTGTCCAGCCCACAGGAGGTATATATGGTGCAGAGAGAGAGAGAGAGAGAGAGAGAGAGATAGAGAGAGAGAGAGAGACAGAGAGAGACACACAGAGAGATAGATAAAGAGAGAGAGAGACAGATAGAGAGACACAGGGAGAGAGAGAGAAAGAGAGAGAAACACACAGATAGAGAGAGAGAGAGAGAGAGAGAGAGAGAGAGAGAGGGTCAGAACCTACAGGAATAACACTGTCCCTGTTTAATCATTTACATGAAGACAGAGCAAATCAACAATAAACAATTTATTTCTGCACTGGGGAGGCTACAGGGAGGAAAAGAGGAGAAGGGAAAAATAAAAACTAGGGTAAGTAAAAAGGTTGAGGAAAAGAAAGTGATAAAAGTGCTGATCTATATATATATATATTGTATATATATACAGTGCCTTGTGAAAGTATTCGGCCCCCTTGAACTTTGCGACCTTTTGCCACATTTCAGGCTTCAAACATAAAGATATAAAACTGTATTTTTTTGTGAAGAATCAACAACAAGTGGGACACAATCATGAAGTGGAACGACATTTATTGGATATTTCAAACTTTTTTAACAAATCAAAAACTGAAAAATTGGGCGTGCAAAATTATTCAGCCCCCTTAAGTTAATACTTTGTAGCGCCACCTTTTGCTGCGATTACAGCTGTAAGTCGCTTGGGGTATGTCTCTATCAGTTTTGCACATCGAGAGACTGACATTTTTTTCCCATTCCTCCTTGCAAAACAGCTCGAGCTCAGTGAGGTTGGATGGAGAGCATTTGTGAACAGCAGTTTTCAGTTCTTTCCACAGATTCTCGATTGGATTCAGGTCTGGACTTTGACTTGGCCATTCTAACACCTGGATATGTTTATTTTTGAACCATTCCATTGTAGATTTTGCTTTATGTTTTGGATCATTGTCTTGTTGGAAGACAAATCTCCGTCCCAGTCTCAGGTCTTTTGCAGACTCCATCAGGTTTTCTTCCAGAATGGTCCTGTATTTGGCTCCATCCATCTTCCCATCAATTTTAACCATCTTCCCTGTCCCTGCTGAAGAAAAGCAGGCCCAAACCATGATGCTGCCACCACCATGTTTGACAGTGGGGATGGTGTGTTCAGCTGTGTTGCTTTTACGCCAAACATAACATTTTGCATTGTTGCCATCTGACCAGAGCACCTTCTTCCACATGTTTGGTGTGTCTCCCAGGTGGCTTGTGGCAAACTTTAAACGACACTTTTTATGGATATCTTTAAGAAATGGCTTTCTTCTTGCCACTCTTCCATAAAGGCCAGATTTGTGCAATATACGACTGATTGTTGTCCTATGGACAGAGTCTCCCACCTCAGCTGTAGATCTCTGCAGTTCATCCAGAGTGATCATGGGCCTCTTGGCTGCATCTCTGATCAGTCTTCTCCTTGTATGAGCTGAAAGTTTAGAGGGACGGCCAGGTCTTGGTAGATTTGCAGATTTGCAGATTTGCACAGTGCTCCTTGGGATGTTTAAAGCTTGGGAAATCTTTTTGTATCCAAATCCGGCTTTAAACTTCTTCACAACAGTATCTCGGACCTGCCTGGTGTGTTCCTTGTTCTTCATGATGCTCTCTGCGCTTTTAACGGACCTCTGAGACTATCACAGTGCAGGTGCATTTATACAGAGACTTGATTACACACAGGTGGATTGTATTTATCATCATTAGTCATTTAGGTCAACATTGGATCATTCAGAGATCCTCACTGAACTTCTGGAGAGAGTTTGCTGCACTGAAAGTAAAGGGGCTGAATAATTTTGCACGCCCAATTTTTCAGTTTTTGATTTGTTAAAAAGTTTGAACTATCCAATAAATGTCGTTCCACTTCATGATTGTGTCCCACTTGTTGATTCTTCACAAAAAAAATACAGTTTTATATCTTTATGTTTGAAGCCTGAAATGTGGCAAAAGGTCGCAAAGTTCAAGGGGGCCGAATACTTTCGCAAGGCACTGTATATATATATATATATATATATATATATATATATATATATATATATATATATATATATACAGTTGAAGTCGGAAGTTTACATACACTCAGATTGGAGTCATTAAAACTAGTTTTTCAACCACTCCACAAACTTTAGTTTTGGCAAGTCAGTTAGGACATCTACTTTGTGCATGACACAAGTTATTTTTCCAACAATTTTTAACAGGCAGATTATTTCACTTATAACTCACTGTACCACAATTCCAGTGGGGCAGAATTTTACATACACTAAGTTGACTGTGCCTTTAAACAGCTTGGAAAATTCCAGAAAATGTCACGGCTTTAGAAGCTTCTGTTGGGATAATTGACATCATTTGAGTCAATTGGAGGTGTACCTGTGGATGTATTTCAAGGCCTACCTTCAAACTCAGTGCTTCTTTGCTTGACATCATGGGAAAATCAAAAGAAATTAGCCAAGACCTCAGAAATAGAATTGTAGAGCAAATTGGGAGCAATTTCCAAACGCCTGAAGGTACCACGTTCATCTGTAAAAACAACAGTATGCAAGTATAAACACCATGGGACCACGCAGCCGTCATACCACTCAGGAAGGAGACGCATTCTGTCTCCTAGAGATTAATGGACTTTGGTGCGAAAAGTGCAAATCAATCCCAGAACAACAGCAAAGGACCTTGTGAAGCATCTGGAGGAAACAGGTACAGAAGTATCTATATCCACAGGAAAACAAGTCCTATATCGACATAACCTGAAAGGTCTGCTCAGCAAGGAAGAAGCCACTGCTCCAAAACCGCCATAAAAAAGCCAGATTACGGTTTGCAACTGCACATGGGGACAAAGATGGTACTTTTTGGAGAAATGTCCTCTGGTCTGATGAAACAAAAATAGAACTGTTTGGCCATAATGACCATCGTTATGTTTGGAGGAAAAAGGGAGAGGCTTGCAAGCAGACGAACACCATCCCATCCATGAAGCACAGGGGTGGCAACATCATGTTGTGGGGGTGCTTTGCTGCAAGAGGGACTGGTGCACTTCACAAAATAGATAGCATCATGAGGTAGGAAAATTTCGTGGACATATTGAAGCAACATCTCAAGACATCAGTCAGGGAGTTAAAGCTTGGTCACAAATGGGCCTTCCAAATGGACAATGACCCCAAGCATTCTTCCAAAGTTGTGGCAAAATGGCTTAAGGACAACAAAGTCAAGGTATTGGAGTGGCCATCACAAAGCACCTAGGATTAAATGTCAGGAATTGTGAAAAACTGAGTGTAAATGTATTTGGCTAATGTGTATGTAAACTTCCAACTTCAACTGTGTATATATATATATTTGCAAAGCATGCATACAGTACAGTGATCAATATTTCCAGTTTTTCATATTTGGAGCAATGACTGAGGGTATATCTGTGTGATAAGTGTGATGCTTGTTATTCAGGAGGGTATGATCTGTTAGAACATGGCACTCTAGCCTGGGCTTGACTATCTCATCTTAGGAAGCAAACATATCTTCAGCTAGGGTACACATCGCATTAGGATCTTCTGAAGAAGCACATCCAACCTTATTGGAAAGTGAGTGAGAGAGAGAGTGAGAGAGAGAGAGAGAGAGAGAGAGAGAGAGAGAGAGAGAGAGAACATACAGAGTCGCTTACACACACCAACACACAGTCTGACACACACCCGCACACTCATTAACTACACAAATCAGCACTGCGCTGGTTGTATTTAAAGGAGATCACATGCATGTAGTTAGTTATTGGACGAGGCCTAATTGATAAAACCATTAGTAACACTTGTGCAGATAACAGATAGGGAGAATCCTAGTCTGCGCACAGTCACTCCAAATGGGCTCACTTAGGCTTAAAGTACACCACACTAAAAGATTATGGCCAAGTGTGGAGAGTTCCTATGACTCTGGCTCATTTCTGGGAGGATTAATAGGGACATAATGGAGACAGAGCAGGGAGAGCGGAGCAGAGATTACGAAGATCCTGTCTTTTAGTGTGTTTCTGAGGTTGTGGGTGAGGTCCAGGGATCGTTGCATTTAAGGCCCTGATAATACTCACACCACACAAAATACCCCAATCATCAGTTTGTGTCTCAGGGAGTGTTTGAGTTGAGACCAATTAGAGGGGTGGATCCTCTTTCACATGTGCTGTCCCCACTGAGAACCCGAGCTGATTACACCAACCCCTATAGAGCACCCTGCTATCCTGCTCTCAGTGGCTCAGACAGAGAGACAGACAGATGAAGACGAACAACGCAGAGCGGGAGACAGGCGACAGAAGGGGAGAGAGAAAGAAGAAACAGGGTTGGAACAGACAGAGGCAGGGAGAGAGAGAAAGAGAGGGTGAAAAGGGGTGTGGAGTTGGAGAGAGCCAGAAAGAGAGAGAGAGAGAGAGAGAGAAAGAGAGAAAGAACTGTCAGTCCACTGCGATTGGAGCAAATTAAAAGATAATTTGTTTGCGTTCATGTGTTTGAATACGGGGCCTTTCCCAGAGCGGGACTGGCTGACCCCTAGCTGAGCACTGGCCACTGGGGTTAATGAGGAATCATCTCTCACACACATCCTCCATTAATAACCTGACCACAGAGTCACACCACATACTCACACACAAACAGAGTGACAGGACATGCTTTCGTCTCGCCACTGGCCAGGCCATCACTGTACATAGGAACTGGTTCTCAGCTGACTTGTCTGGTTAAATACAGTTGTAATATAATACAGTAAATGTAAGGGTAGAGCGTGGGGTTGTTATTGGTGCTGGGAGACTGGAGCGGTACAGACAGACTCTATGAGTGTCGGGGATCGGGTAAAAGAGAGGGACGATTAAAGGTGGACTGAAGATGGAGGGAATGAACAGAGGTTGAGAGAACTAGTGAAGAGGCAAAGTAGCCAAAAATGGTGTTGGGAATTTTGAGAATGTAAAAGATTGAAATAGACGTACAGAATATTAAAAAGCTGTAAAGCTGATGAAAGGATGGAATGAAATATGTGATATTTACATAGAGGGACTAAAGTAAAACTGGAAAAGAGATTTGGAGTCAACACATTGAACCAGGAGGAAAGAGTTGGGAGAGTAGACAGAGATAATTATTTTAATTGCACAGTGTGTGTGTTTTTTTGTACTCTGCTGGTGAGGTTGTGGGTGTTATGACAGTATGTGTGTGTGTGTGTGTGTGTGTGTGTGTGTGTGTGTGTGTGTGTGTGTGCATGTGCTCTGCTCAGCTCCATTAAGACGTGAGGGGAATATCAGCCCTGAGATGTGATATATAGGTGCAGGTCATACAAGCCCTTAACCAGTAATGTCCTGGGAGCACAACTCGCCCAGGGGACCTCCGGACCATTTTACAGCCAAGCGGGCGAGACTGGGCCAGCGTGGCGTGACAGGTGGAGCGGTAAAGCCCTGCCCTGGGCTCATCAATAACACTGAGGAACGGCAGCAGGCAGACGCCACGGACAGCTACAAAGTTACAGAGCTACAATCACGACAAGGGCCCAAGTCCACATACCAGCGCAGTGCAGAAAGAGAGCGAGAGCGAGAGAGAGAGAGAGAGAGAGAGAGAGATTAGGAAATTAGGAAATACATTACATATACAAAAGTATATGGACACCCCTTCAAATCGATGGATTCGGCTATTTCAGTCACACCCGTTGCTGACAGGTGTATAAAATCAAGTACACAGCCATGCAATCTCCATAGACAAACATGACATTACTGAAGAGCTCAGTGACTTTCAAGCTGGCACCATCATAGGATGCCACCTTTCCAACAAGTCATTCAGTTCATCAAATGTCTGCCTTGCTAGAGCTGCCCCGGGCAACTGTGAGTGATGTTATTGTGGAAGTGGAAACATCTAGGGGCAGCAAAGGCTCAGCTGTGAAGTGGTAGGCCACACAAGCTCACAGAATTGGACTGCTGAGTGCTGAAGCGCCTAGAGCGTAAAAATCGTCTGTCCGCTGTTGCAACACTTGCAACAGTTCCAAACTGCCTCTGGAAGCAACGTCAGCACAATAACTGTTTTTCGGGAGCTTCATGAAATGGGTTTCCATGGCCGATCATCCTAAGCCCAAGATCACCATGTGCATGTGATGAATCAAGCTTCACAACCTGGCAGTCCAACGGAAAAATCTGGGTTTGGCGGATGCCAGGAGAACGCTACCTGCCCGAATGCATAGTGCTAACTATAAAGTTTGGTGGAGGAGGAATAATGGTCTGGGGCTGTTTTTCATGGTTCGGGCTAGCCCTCTTAGTGCCAGTAAAGGGAAATCTTAACACTACAGCATACAATAACATTCTAGATGATTATGTGCTTCCAACTTTGTGGCAATATTTTGGGGAAGGCCCTTTCCTGTTTCAGTATGACAGTGCACAAAGCGAGGTCATACAGAAATGTGGAAGAACTTGACTGGCCTGCCCTGAGCCCTGACCTCAACCCCATCAAACACCTTTGGGATGAATTGGAACGCCGACTGCGAGCCAGACCTAATTGCCCAACATCGTTGCTCGACCTCACCAATGCTCTTGTAGATGAATGGAAGCAAGTCCCTGCAGCGATGTTCCAACATTTAGTGGAAAGCCTTTGCAGAAGAATAGAGGCTGTTA
The DNA here is from genome assembly GCF_057628025.1 of Oncorhynchus mykiss. NCBI lineage: Eukaryota > Metazoa > Chordata > Actinopteri > Salmoniformes > Salmonidae > Oncorhynchus > Oncorhynchus mykiss. The sequence goes on from NC_143024.1 coordinate 45,634,794, forward strand.
TAACAGCAAAGGGGGAACCAACTCCATATTATTGCCCATGATTTTGGAATGAGATATTTGACGTGCCCAATGGTACAACTACCTGAGACAAAAGAATCTGTGCCTCTTGGTGGATTTGATCTGGGAGTGAACGCTCTAAAATAAAAAGCTGCAAAGCTTCTATTCCATAAAAAGAAAATTCTCCAAAATAAATATTCCTAAGATCTGGAGCAAAATATTCAGTAGTGTAATTTTACCAATTGCAATATATGGAAGCGAAATTTGGGGTCCAGCCTGATTATAATCATTGGGAGAGAAACCCAATAGAATATCCACGTAAAGATTTCTGCAGAATTGTCCTAAAAAATCCAATAGAAAGTACCAAATAATGCACGCAGAGCAGAACTTGGAAGATTCCCTTGAATTGTAAATATTAAGGAAAGTACACAAACAATTTAGCACCATTTGAAATGAAGCCCCAAAACACCCATTCAATTCAAAGCGCTGGAAACCCAAGGGCTGTAATGTCACGGTCGTCCTCTTCGTCTGAAGAGGAGAGGCGAGATGGAGCAGAGGACCAATATGCGGCGTGGTAAGTGTCCATGGTAAAATCTTTAATAAAGAAAGACTGAACACTATACAAACGAGTAACAAAAACAATAAACCAAATTCGACCGTGAAGCTACAAAATGGGACCTGTGCTGACACAAGCCACTAACATAGACAATCACCCACAAACAAACAGTGCAACCCAGGCTACCTAAGTATGATTCTCAATCAGAGACAACTAATGACACCTGCCTCTGATTGAGAACCATACTAGGCCGAAAACATAGAAATGCCCCAAAACATAGAAAAACAAACATAGACTGCCCACCCAACTCACGCCCTGACCATACTAAATAAATACAATACAAAGGAAATAAAGGTCAGAACGTGACATGTAACCTGATGAGTCCCCTATGTCAGCTGTTATTCTGGGTGACGGAGAAATCGCAAATTGTACTGCCAGATATTTTTTATTTTATTTATTTTACCTTTATTTAACTAGGCAAGTCAGTTAAGAACAACTGTACATATCATATCATAAGAATTTGAAGTCGGAAGATTACATACACCTTGGCCAAATACATTTAAACTCAGTTTTTCATAATTCCTGACATTTAATCCTAGTAAAAATTCCCTGTTTTAGGTCAGTTAGGATCACCACTTTAGTTTTAAGAATGTGAAATGTCAGAAGAATAGTAGAGAGAATGATTTATTTCAGTTTTGATTTCTTTCATCACATTCCCAGTGGGTTAGAAGTTTACATACACTCAATTAATATTTGGTAGCATTGCCTTTAAATTGTTTAACTTGGCTCAAACGTTTAGGGTAGCCTTCCACAAGCTTCCCACAATAAGTTGGGTGAATTTTGGCCCATTCCTCCTGACAGAGCTGGTGTAACTGAGTTGGGTTTGTAGGCCTCCTTGCTCACACATGCTTTTTCAGTTCTGCCCACAAATGTTCTATAGGACTGAGGTCAGGGCTTTGTGGCGGCCACTCCAATACCTTGACTTTGTTGTCCTTTAAGCCATTTTGCCACAACTTTGGAAGTGTGCTTGAGGTCATTGTCCATTTGGAAGACCCATTTGCGACCAAGCTTTAACTTCCTGACTGATGTCTTGAGATGTTGCTTCAATATATCCACATAATTTTCCTTCCTCATAATTCCATCTATTTTGTTAAGTGCACCAGTCCCTCTTGCAGCAAAGCACCCCCACAACATGATGCTGCCACCCCCGTGCTTCACGATTGGGATGGTGTTCTTTGGCTTGCACCAGTCCCTCTCCCTTTTTCCTCCATATAACGACATAACCAACATAACCAACATAACCAACATAACGATGGTCTTTATGGCCAAACAATTCTATTTTTTTTTCATCTGACCAGTGGTCATTTCTCCAAAAAAGTACGATCTTCGTCCCCATGTGCAGTTGTCTGGCTTTTTTATGATGGTTTTGGAGCAGTGGCCTTTTCCTTGCTGAGTGGCCTTTCAGGTTATGTCGATATAGGACTCGTTTTACTGTGGATATAGATACTTTTGTACTTGTTTCCTCCAGTATCTCACAAGGTCCTTTGCTGTTGTTCTGGGATTGATTTGCACTTTTCACACCAGAGTACATTCATCTCTAGGAGACAGAACGCGTCTCCTTCCTGAGCAGTATCAAGGCTGCGTGGACCCATGGTGTTTATACTTGTGTACTATTGTTTGTACAGATGAACGTGAAACCTTCAGGCGTTTGGAAATTGCTCCCAAGGATGAACCAGACTTTCTGAGGTCTTGGCTGATTTCTTTTCTTTTCATCGGAAAATGAAGAGGCGCTGAGTTTGAAGGTAGGCCTTGAAATACATCCACAGATACACCTCCAATTGACTCAAACTATGTCAATTAGCCTAACAGAAGCTTCTAAAGCCATGACATCATTTTCTGACATTTTCCAAGCTGTTTAAAGGCACAGTGTAGTGTATGTAAACTTCTGACCCACTGGAATTGTGATACAGTAAGTGAAATAATCTGTCTGTAAACAATTGTTAGAAAAATGACTTGTGTCTTTCATAAAGTAGATGTCCTAACTGACTTGCCAAAGCTGTAGTGTGTTAACAAGAAATTTGTGGATCGGTTGAAAAACAAGTTTTTAGGTAAACTTCAACTGTATATGATTGCCATAGCCTGAGGGACATCCCATGAACATTCATTCCCTGGAGTTTTTACATTGCATATAACTTACAAGCAATACATAGTGTAACCATCATCCTCTTACATTTTGTTATTAATTTATTAGCCATTGTTTATCTTATTAAATTAAATGAATTGACCAAATATGACACAATACAACAGCAGTAGTGTTGTGCCTGTATACTTTATCTAGTGTTATTACTACTACTACTGAAATTAACTATTGTTATTACATTTTAGTAAACGCTCTTATCCAGAGGGACTTACCGGAGCAATTAGGGTTAAGTGCCTTGCTGAAGGGCACATCGACAGACTTTTCACCTAGTCATCTCGAGGACTTGAACCAGCGACCTTTTGGTTACTGGTCCAGCGCTCTTAACTGCAAGGCTAACTGTATTTCATTATCCTCATTGCATTGTACTGTATTTACTGAAATACTGTACTACAATATTGCTTTGGCAATAAAGCAATCAGAATGAGAGAGAGAGAGAGAGAGAGAGAGGGAGAGAGAGAGAGAGAGAGAGAGAAGAGAGAGAGAGAGAGAGAGAGAGAGAGAGAGAGTGGCACAGAGAGAGCGAGAGAGAGAGAGAGAGAGAGCGAGAGAGAGAGAGAGAGAGAGAGAGAGAGAGAGAGCGAGAGAGAGAAGGATTGACCAAAAGTCAATTGACCAAAGTTCCCTCGCTAACTCCTCAAAATTGCTTTGTAGGATACCCGTCGAGTATAGAGGAGAGAGAGAGAGAGAGAGAGAGAGAGAGAGAGAGAGAGAGAGAGAGAGAGAGAGAGAGAGAGAGAGAGAGACAGAGAGAGAGAGAGAGAGAGAGAGAGAGAGAGAGAGAGAACACTTGCACAAATAGACAGGGAGAGAGAAAGGGAGCTACTTGAACTTAGACATAAAGATGGGAAACTAAGACCACTAATAGATGCAAAGCAAACTACCTACAGTAAGCCATGGAATGTAGATGAAAAACAGATAGTGGAGAAAATGATGTGACAGTTGAGTAAGGGTCAGGAGGGGAGAGGATGACCAAGGCTTACTTGGCCTCCAGGACAAGAGCCAGAATCCCGGCCGCGATGGGTGCAGCACTGGATGTCCCCGCAAAGTGGGTGACACAACCGTCCCCTAGATTGGACACTGTCACCTGCAGAGCACACAACAGAACACTGTACATTTCAGTTGCAACTTAACAAATATAATGGTGTACACACACACGACAACACATTTTTTTTACGTGCAGGGTACACTCTTAGCACAAAAGGTGCTATCAAAAACCTAAAAGGGTTACCCTTTGGAGAACCCTTTTGGTTCCAGGTCGAACCCTTTTGGGTTCTATGTAAAAAAAACACAAATGTGTTTACATCCCTTGTTAGTCAGTATTTCTCCTTTTCCAAGATAATACATTACATCCACCTGACAGTTGTGTCATATCGAGAAGCTGATTAAACAGCATGATCATTATGCAGGTGCCCCTTGTGCTGGGGACAATAAAAGGTCACTCTAAAATATGCAGTTTTTTCACGCAACACAATGCTACAGATGTCTCAAGTTTTGAGGGAGCCCGCAATTGGCATGCTGACTTCAGGAATGTCCAACAGAGCTGTTGCCAGAGAATTTAATGTTAATTTCTCTACCATAAGCCACCTCCAACGTCGTTGTAGAGAATTTGGCAGTACGTCCAACCGGCCTCACATCCGTAGAACATGTGTATAGCGTCGTGTGGGCGAGCGGTTTGCTGATATCAACGTCATGAACAGAGTGCCCCATAGTGGTGGTGGGGTTATGGTTTCGGCGGGCATAAGCGACGGACGACGAACACAAGTGCATTTTATCGATGGCAATCTGAATGCACAGAAATACTGTGACAAGATTGTGAGGCCCATTGTGAGGCCTATTTCTTTTTAAGGTATCTGTGGCTAACAGATCCATACCTGTATTCCCACATGTGAAATCCATAGATTAGGGCCTAATGACTTAATGACTGATTTCATCACATGAACGTTAACTCAGTAAAATCCTTGAAAATGTTGATGCGTTTGATATTTTTGTTCGGTATAGTTTTTTAGACCATGCACCTGGGACAATTGTTGAATGTGTGTACACTCTTTTTTTACCAAAGAAACACATTCATACATAGTTAGCTATTATGCTCTCGGGTGAAGATTTCAGTGAAGCCACACGTGGGGGAACTGATTTTGTGACAGCGACCGGGAGAAATGTATCTCTCTCTCTCTCTCTCTCTCTCTCTCTCTCTCTCTCTCTCTCTCTCTCTCTCTCTCTCTCTCTCTCTCTCTCTCTCTCTCTCTCTCTCTCTCTCTCTCTCTCTCTCCTCTACTCGACGGGTATCCTACAAAGCAATTTTGAGGAGTTAGCGAGGGAACTTTCAACTCGGGATAACCAGTCATATGAAAGCGAATCCTTCAGAACTAACCTGCTCCTCTACCTGCTCGGGTGCAGGTTAACCCAGGGCTACTCCACTTACCCTGAATGAAATGACTGAGCCACAAGTTGAGGACCGACGAAACCATATTCCCTCCCTCTTGCAAAGACTGTGTCATCATCCCATTCATTTGAGGAAGACGACTGAAAACATATTTCATCAATCAAATGTTTCTGTCGTTGTGTTAAAATATAATCGCATTATACTGTACGTCGAGCAATGACAGAATGCATTTGAAACTTCACACAGTAAAACTTTTGTCTGAAAGCTTGTGGTTGTGCATTGATGAGCACACCGAAGTAGATCAGTGATAAAATAAAGACAGCACTTCTAAAAGCCTATTTCACAACATAAACCCGCTGAATTTGCAACGATAACTAACGATTTTTGGCACAACTGTAAATGTGGCACTGACTCGCACATGGAAGAGTTCAGTATATTCGACTAACCGTGCGCAACATGCACGCGCCGATACAAGCTCGCTACAGTTAGTGGCAGGCGGGCAAGCAACATCCACCGTCGTTGTACGGATGACGCCTGAGCTGAAATGTGACGCTAACTGAAGCTGGTTAGCTTTAGAAAACCTTGAGTAAATCTAGCTGGCTTTCGCAGGAAACACTTCTGACCATGAATGTGGAGACTGACTGAATGCCTCAGGGGAGTAAGCCTGGAAGTAGCAGTAGTCACAGTCAGTGGTAGGTGTTACTGGGTAATATTAGACTGTTAGTCTGTATCCATGGAGCTGAGCATACAGACATGTTTCTTTCCTGGCCTTCGACTTTGTCACACTCCTGAACTGAGTGCACATCAACACCTCTCTTCCTTCTCTCCTTCCCTCTTCTTCTCCGCCACTTCAGCCGCGGTGCCACGCTTCACCTCCAATTAACACTTGCGACTGTGTGTGTGTGTGTGCATCCACACATATCCGCCAGCCACATCCTGCCCAGCAGCCTCCCAGGTCAACCGTGAGGCCGCTATAAATATCACAGCAGTTAACAGGCTGCTAACAGGAGCTAAAGAGCAGTGCTGCACTCGCTCTCACACAGTGTCGAATAGATACACACACACACACACACACGCACACACACACACACACACACACACACACACACACACACACACACACACACACACACACACACACACACACACACACACACACACACACACACACACACACACACACACACATACACACACACACACACACACACACACACACACACACACATCATCAAATAGGTATACACGCACGCACGCAGACACAGAGACTTACTAGGGGTAGTGTGTTTTCCAAACTGGCTCCAGTTAGAGTGACAGCCATGACAGCAGGGCAGGGCTCACCGAAAAAGGCGGGCTTGCCCATGTGAGTGACCGCACCGATGGCAATGCTGTAGACACTGTTGACATAGCCGTCTGCTCCACAGTGGTCGTTCACCAACCCACCATTACCAGACGCCCACACAAATATACTTCCTTTTCCACCTCGCCCCTGTATGAAGGTGAAAGAGAGCGGAGAGGGGAGTTGGTGGAAGGATAAAATTGAATAGAATAGAATTACATGGAATAGAGAAAAGCGAGCGCGCACGCGTGCATGAGTTTGTGTGTGTGGACGTGCATGTGTGCATGCATGTACAGTATGAGTGTGTGTATACTTGCGTGCCTGCATGTACTTTTCCTGTGTGTGTGTGTGTGTGTGTGTGTTATCCTTGCCTTCTGCGTGCCCAGCCTCAGTGCTTTCTGTGTGAGTGTCCCCGGCCCGGCCATCTCCTGTCCGTCGTCCCGCGGGCCCCAGCAGCACACGTACACATCGATGAAGTCGTTGTTGAAGGTCAGAGACGTGGCCTCCATGGAGTCCGTCACCGTGCCGTCCAGCAGACGGATACCTGGCCGGGTCAAAGGCCAGAGGTCAAGGGGCAGAGGGAAGAGGTCAGGGGGGACAGTTCACTCCAAGGATGATTTTTTTACTGCACATTTATTATGATACCGATCTAGCCCTGTGAATTGGTTTGAACAGCTGTTGGCTTTTAGAGTTATAGTATGACACTAGAATAAAAACAGTGATTTTCAGAGGATATTTTTATTTAAATGTCCCAATACATTTTCTTGTTGATGCATACTTCTGCTATGGTCTGTATGGCTGTATTATATTAGTGATCCTCACTAAAAAAACGAATTACAACAACTCAAACCCAAAATGAGGTGTTCAATTAGGTCTGTATGGCTCAATAATAGTGTGTCCCTGTCAAATACAAATACAAACACTGATTAGATATATTTCTCTCGTCATTCACAAATACAGCTGAATATCAACACCTAAACTGGCTGCAATTGACGTATTGATTGCTGGGCTTCATCGAAGGAATGCGCTGCAAATGCATTGTTCTGTTGTGGATCCGCCTGTGGTCTCTTTGTCCTCGTTATCAAGCCTCGGCGCTATGATTCACTTTAACTAGGTCTGCCTCCCAAAAACCCACCCTATTCCCTATTTTTTTTTGTGCACTGCTTTTGACCACGGCCCATCAAACGTAGTACGCTATATGGGAAATAGGGTGCCATTTGGGACTCATGCATTATCTCGCCAGCTGATGTCATAACCAATCACTGGCATTGCATTACCCTGTTGTCATTTGCCTTTTATTGAGCCATTTCATTACATTTGATGGGTGATTGTCCTCATAGCATGTTACCACCGCACTGCTACATATCACATCATTTCTCTGGTAATATAAACACGGCTCTTCTCGTCTTCACGAACGCACTGTCACTCTACTGTTCATTGTCACCTCACCTAGCGTCTCCTACTCAGTCCGACTGAGTCATGGAATGATTGAATCATAATGGTATACTGCATTAGACAATATCATGTCTCGTAGACAATGTACGTTTGTCAGAGTACAGCGCAATCCTATTATATGTACATATTATGGTACAATCATTCAACTTCTACCGGTATTTCCTTTTGATAGATTACATTGGCATGGACGCGGGCAGTGTTGTACTCACCACCGATCCTGGCGTTGAAAGCTATGCCCACGCCACAGTGAGAGTTGTTGGCCTCCATGGCCACTTCCCCTGCACACCGGGTGCCATGACTGGGACAGGTCAGAACGTTATGTCGTACACATGCACACACAAACACGTACGCACATAAACACGCAGGCACTCTTCTCACGCACACACACAAAACAAAAACCGACTGGATCTCTGCGCAAGTTTTGACAAAGGACAACCCATTCCAAAAATGAGGAAACAAAACTTCAAAGGGAAAGACGACTGCAAATAGTGAGAGATGACAGGGGAACACGAAGAATGAGAGAGGGGGTGAAAATAGAGAGATGACAGGGGAACAAGAAGAATGAGAGAGGGGGGTGAAAAGAGAGAGATGACAGGGGAACACGAAGAATGAGAGAGGGGGGTGAAAAGAGAGAGATGACAGGGGAACACGAAGAATGAGAGAGGGGGGTGAAAAGAGTGAGATGACAGGGGAACACGAAGAATGAGAGAGGGGGGTGAAAAGAGTGAGATGACAGGGGAACACGAAGAATGAGAGAGGGGGGTGAAAAGAGTGAGATGACAGGGGAACACGAAGAATGAGAGAGGGGGTGAAAAGAGTGAGACGACAGGGGAACACGAAGAATGAGAGAGGGGGGTGAAAAGAGAGAGACGACAGGGGAACACGAAGAATGAGAGAGGGGGTGAAAAGAGTGAGACGACAGGGGAACACGAAGAATGAGAGAGTGGGGTGAAAAGAGTGAGACGACAGGGGAACACGAAGAATGAGAGAGGAGGGTGAAAAGAGTGAGACGACAGGGGAACACGAAGAATGAGAGAGGGGGGTGAAAAGAGTGAGACGACAGGGGAACACAAAGAATGAGAGAGGGGGTGAAAAGAGTGAGACGACAGGGGAACACGAAGAATGAGAGAGGGGGGTGAAAAGAGTGAGACGACAGGGGAACACGAAGAATGAGAGAGGGGGGTGAAAAGAGTGAGACGACAGGGGAACACGAAGAATGAGAGAGGGGGGTGAAAAGAGTGAGACGACAGGGGAACACGAAGAATGAGAGAGGGGGGTGAAAAGAGTGAGATGACAAGGGAACACGAATAATGAGAGAGGGGGGTGAAAAGAGTGAGATGACAGGGGAACACGAAGAATGAGAGAGGGGGGTGAAAAGAGTGAGATGACAGGGGAACACGAAGAATGAGAGAGGGGGGTGAAAAGAGTGAGATAACAGGGGAACACGAAGAATGAGAGAGGGGGGTGAAAAGAGAGAGATGACAGGGGAACACGAAGAATGAGAGAGGGGGGTGAAAAGAGTGAGATGACAGGGGAACACGAAGAATGAGAGAGGGGGGTGAAAAGAGTGAGATGACAGGGGAACACGAAGAATGAGAGAGGGGGGGCGAAAAGAGTGAGATAACAGGGGAACACGAAGAATGAGAGAGGGGGGTGAAAAGAGAGAGATGACAGGGGAACACGAAGAATGAGAGAGGGGGGTGAAAAGAGTGAGATGACAGGGGAACACGAAGAATGAGAGAGGGGGGTGAAAAGAGTGAGATGACAGGGGAACACGAAGAATGAGAGAGGGGGGTGAAAAGAGAGAGATGACAGGGGAACACGAAGAATGAGAGAGGGGGGTGAAAAGAGTGAGACGACAGGGGAACCCGATGAATGAGAGAGGGGGGTGAAAAGAGTGCGATGACAGGGGAACACGAAGAATGAGAGAGGGGGGTGAAAAGAGTGAGATGACAGGGGAACACGAAGAATGAGAGAGGGGGGTGAAAAGAGTGAGATGACAGGGGAACACGAAGAATGAGAGAGGGGGGTGAAAAGAGTGAGACGACAGGGGAACACGAAGAATGAGAGAGGGGGGTGAAAAGAGTGAGATGACAGGGGAACACGAAGAATGAGAGAGGGGGGTGAAAAGAGTGAGACGACAGGGGAACACGAAGAATGAGAGAGGGGGATGAAAAGAGAGAGATGACAGGGGAACACGAAGAATGAGAGAGGGGGGTGAAAAGAGTGAGACGACAGGGGAACCCGAAGAATGAGAGAGGGGGGTGAAAAGAGTGAGATGACAGGGGAACACGAAGAATGAGAGAGGGGGGTGAAAAGAGTGAGATGACAGGGGAACACGAAGAATGAGAGAGGGGGTGAAAAGAGAGAGATGACAGGGGAACACGAAGAATGAGAGAGGGGGGTGAAAAGAGTGAGACGACAGGGGAACACGAAGAATGAGAGAGGGGGTGAAAAGAGTGAGATGACAGGGGAACACGAAGAATGAGAGAGGGGGGTGAAAAGAGTGAGATGACAGGGGAACACGAAGAATGAAAGAGGGGGGTGAAAAGAGTGAGACGAATGTACCCGTTCTCCTCGTCTCTGAGTGGCATGGGGTCATGGGAAAGTCCGTGGGAGCCGCGCAGGTCAAAACTGGCCAAGGCCTCCTGAGAGACACACCATCGTGTAATGTCAGGGAACAACATGGAGAGCATGTAGCCTGATCTGTTATTAGCTGTTATTAGCTGTACAACTCTTATGGTTGTTAGGGGTTGGCTATACAGCACGATCGGGTCTGGCATCAGAATTGGGAGGACGTGGAAATGACACAGGAGGTAATAAAACGGCATTTCTAGAAGCATATTGATGTGTCATGATGGTCGTCTATGTGTTGTCCTGCTCTCTCATTCTATACGGGGGACAAGCTGTTCACTGCGAGGGGAGGAGAGGACAGGCTACACAGCAGATGAGTGATGTGTGTCTATCGAGTCAAATGTGATCAAGGAGGTGCACTCGAGGAGACAGGAGTCAGAGTACAACCTCATGTAGCCCTGCTTCAATCTCTCTCTCAGACTGTACCTGAGTGCCAAACTACATGTTGGCCTGTTGGCTTTGATCTGAATAGTGGCTCTCAGATTATAAATGATAGAAAGCAGTAGTAGCCAGTCAATTGTCTGGCAGTCAGTCCAGCACCTCTACTCTGGGTGAGTTGGAGTAGAGTGCAGTCGCCCCTAGATGCTTATCTTGGGTCAGTTTACCATTTCCCCCACTAATGGTTAGGGTTGGGATTCGAGGAGGAGAAGCTGATCCTAGATCTGTATCTAGGTTGAAACTTCACCCGAAGCAGTTAGCATCGCTCCACTATAGCTTCATCAATTTGACATGGGTGTTAATCTATCTGCTTTATAGCATTATCTACTGTACATACAGTAAATGCTTCATGAATGAATTGTGTAATGGCCCATTAGGACAGATGACATAGATGGTCACTTCAAAATAAACTGATCAAGTTTACTCACAAAGTTTCTCTTCAGATCCGTGTTTGTATGATCCACACCTAAAGGGGAGGCAGGAAAGTAAATATCAGTGTTTGTACATAAAAGCTACAAATGAGGGATACAGGAGCTAAAAGGGTGCATGATTTAACACGCAATGAGTCTGGATGTTCCTCCATACTCTCTTCTTTGAACCTGAAGGGATTTCTAAAAAATGTAAGCGGTTCGGCTGGGAGAGAGAAGACGAGGAGAGGAGAGGAAAAAGAGAAAGAAAATGCAGAGGACAGAGAGGATGCAGAGGACAGAGAGGATGAAGAGGACAGCGAGGATGCAGAGGAGAGAGAGGATGCAGAGGACAGCGAGGATGCAGAGGACAGAGAGGATGCAGAGGACAGAGAGGATGCAGAGGACAGAGAGGATGCAGAGGACAGCGAGGATGCAGAGGACAGAGAGGATGCAGAGGACAGAGAGGATGCAGAGGACAGAGATGATGCAGAGGACAGAGAGGATGCAGAGGACAGAGAGGATGCAGAGGACAGCGAGGATGCAGAGGACAGAGAGGATGCAGAGGACAGAGAGGATGCAGAGGACAGAGAGGATGCAGAGCACCTTGCATTCTGTTTCTCACTCATTGTATCCCTTCTATCTGCATCCCTCCTTCCACCCTATTCTCCCTTTCAACTTTAGCTCTGAACCAGCTCCCATGGAAATACAAATATGGGTTCTCTCCCTAGCCACTCTCTCAGTCTCTCTCTCTCTCTCTCTCTCTCTCTCTCTCTCTCTCTCCCTCTCTCTCTCTCTCTCCCTCTCTCTCTCTACTTCAATCTCTCTATCTCTCCTGCCCCCTCTCTCTCTCCCCTTTTCTTTCTCCTGTGGAATGGACTCTCTGCTAGGTCCTTTTTCTGCTCTCTCACTCCATCTCTCCCTCTTTTCCTCCTCCCTCCATCTCCCCTCCCTCTCTCTCCTCCTGTGGCTGAGCCCCTGTGGACTCTAGCTATACTTTCTCAATCTGTCTCTCTATCTCTCCCTCCCTCCCTCCTCCCTCTCATCCCCATCTCTCCATCTCTCTTCCCCTCTTTCTCTTCTCTCCTCCTGTTGCAGGGCCCCTGTGGACTCTCTCACAGACAGGCGAATGGAGGCCCCAGGAGGGCCCGGCCCGCTCTGCCACACACACACACGCACAAACACGCTCACACACACAGGACGCGCCAGCCCTTTGTCCCACGCAGGCTGTGCCACCAGGTTGCCATGACAACCCGCCGTTGACCGAGGCGGCCTGATTGTGTTCATCTGTGAAGGGTTAGAGCCCGGGTGAGTACAAGCACACCACGCCTGGCCACAACCTCCGTCTCTCTCTCTCTCTCTCTCTCTCTCCCCCCACTCTCTCTCTCTCTCTGTGTGTATGTGTGTGTGTGAATCTTAGCCTCCCAGTAAACATGTCCCTCTCCATATCTCTATCCTCTCTTTCCTCTCGCCACATTCTCTTTTTCTTGCAGTCTCCCTTCTGTCCTTCTTTCGTTTCCTCTCCGAGCCCAACAGCCAGCTTAATAGATCATGTAGGCCAAAAATAAATCAACCCATTATCATTGACATACAGTGCCTTGCGAAAGTATTCGGCCCCCTTGAACTTTGCGACCTTTTGCCACATTTCAGGCTTCAAACATAAAGATATAAAACTGTATTTTTTTGTGAAGAATCAACAACAAGTGGGACACAATCATGAAGTGGAACGACATTTATTGGATATTTCAAACTTTTAACAAATCAAAAACTGAAAAATTGGGCGTGCAAAATTATTCAGACCCTTTACTTTCAGTGCAGCAAACTCTCTCCAGAAGTTCAGTGAGGATCTCTGAATGATCCAATGTTGACCTAAATGACTAATGATGATAAATACAATCCACCTTTGTGTAATCAAGTCTCCGTATAAATGCACCTGCATTGTGATAGTCTCAGAGGTCCGTTAAAAGCGCAGAGAGCATCATGAAGAACAAGGAACACACCAGGCAGGTCCGAGATACTGTTGTGAAGAAGTTTAAAGCCGGATTTGGATACAAAAATATTTCGCAAGCTTTAAACATCCCAAGGAGCACTGTGCAAGCGATAATATTGAAATGGAAGGAGTATCAGACCACTGAAAATCTACCAAGACCTGGCCGTCCCTCTAAACTTTCAGCTCATACAAGGAGAAGACTGATCAGAGATGCAGCCAAGAGGCCCATGATCACTCTGGATGAACTGCAGAGATCTACAGCTGAGGTGGGAGACTCTGTCCATAGGACAACAATCAGTCGTATATTGCACAAATCTGGCCTTTATGGAAGAGTGGCAAGAAGAAAGCCATTTCTTAAAGATATCCATAAAAAGTGTCGGTTAAAGTTTGCCACAAGCCACCTGGGAGACACACCAAACATGTGGAAGAAGGTGCTCTGGTCAGATGAAACCAAAATTGAACTTTTTGGCAACAATGCAAAACGTTATGTTTGGCGTAAAAGCAACACAGCTGAACACACCATCCCCACTGTCAAACATGGTGGTGGCAGCATCATGGTTTGGGCCTGCTTTTCTTCAGCAGGGACAGGGAAGATGGTTAAAATTGATGGGAAGATGGATGGAGCCAAATACAGGACCATTCTGGAAGAAAACCTGATGGAGTCTGCAAAAGACCTGAGACTGGGACGGAGATTTGTCTTCCAACAAGACAATGATCCAAAACATAAAGCAAAATCTACAATGGAATGGTTCAAAAATAAACATATCCAGGTGTTAGAATGGCCAAGTCAAAGTCCAGACCTGAATCCAATCGAGAATCTGTGGAAAGAACTGAAAACTGCTGTTCACAAATGCTCTCCATCCAACCTCACTGAGCTCGAGCTGTTTTGCAAGGAGGAATGGGAAAAAATGTCAGTCTCTCGATGTGCAAAACTGATAGAGACATACCCCAAGCGACTTACAGCTGTAATCGCAGCAAAAGGTGGCGCTACAAAGTATTAACTTAAGGGGGCTGAATAATTTTGCACGCCCAATTTTTCAGTTTTTGATTTGTTAAAAAAGTTTGAAATATCCAATAAATGTCGTTCCACTTAATGATTGTGTCCCACTTGTTGTTGATTCTTCACAAAAAAATACAGTTTTATATCTTTATGTTTGAAGCCTGAAATGTGGCAAAAGGTCGCAAAGTTCAAGGGGGCCGAATACTTTCGCAAGGCACTGTATACTAACAGTGAACTCAAAATCTACATCTACCTGTAGTAGAGAGAATCCCCTCCTGTGAGCATCACCTGTATAAAGCCTGGGCCTGTCTGGGTCTGTTCTCTGAGGTGTAGTGAATTACCACCAGGCTGCCGCTGGTGAAGGAGCTCGCCTTGTTAACAAAGTTCAGTGAACAGCGTTTCTGTGTGCGTGAGTGCATGAATGTGCGTCCGCATTCGTGAGTGCTTGTGTGTGAGCTGGGATTCTGTGTGCGCGTGTGTGTGTGACTGTGCGTGTGTGTGTGTGTGTGAGTACGGGCGTGAGTGTGCGTGTGTGAACAGCGTTTCTCTGTGTGTATGTGTGTGTTCATGCGTCCAAGTGTGTGTCTGAGCCGTCTTCACACTACTCAAGTCACCGCTAAGAGGTGACACACACCGCTCACCGCTGCAGGGATGTCATCAGGCATTATCGTCAAGCCACCGAGGGAGGGGACACGGAGGGGCACAGAGGACAAACCCACAGCCTTGTCCCCCCTGACTGAGGAGGCTCCCGTGGGCGGCCGGTGACAACAGTAACGATGATGGGATGTGGTGTGGTGGTAATCATCCTGATAATAGCCATGTCTAACAGGGCAGCCCTCTGCCAGCCTAATGAAGATCTCAGCAGCCACAGTGGAAATTAGCCGTCCAACATTGGCTGTAAAGGAGTGATGTGGTTTGTGTGTGTCTGTGTGTTGAGGATGTTGGGTTTGTGGCGGGAGGGAGCGGCGGCTGTGTGTGTGTTTGTGTGTGTCTGTGTGTTGAGGATGTTGGGTTTGTGGGGGGGAGTGGCGGCTGTGTGTGTGTTTGTGTGTGTCTGTGTCTGTGTGTTGAGGATGTTGGGTTTGTGGGGGGGGAGTGGCGGCTCTGTGTGTGTTTGTGTGGGCGCGCGCGCGTGTGTGTTTCTCTGTGTGTGTGTGTGTGTGTGTGTGTAGTATCTAATGCTCCCCGTCATGAAGAGACATTGTAACATAAAACGGGGTTCTAGGAAAGGCTGGTGAAAGTACAAACACACCGTGCTTGTCTTCTGCACACACCACACACTCAAACACCCACATATTTCGTGCACATTCAAGTGCATCAAGGTATACAGAGTCAGAGAGCAGACAGGCATGTCTCAGCTAGACGGAACACTGTAGGTGGTGGAGCAAATGTAAAACATGCGATGAATACAAATGCCTTGAACCTGAGTGACCCGGTCTGAAGTGTGTGCATGTGTGTGTGCGTGCATCTGCGCGCCTGCGTACGTGTGTTTGTGTAGGTTTACGTGTGTGTGTGTGTGTGTGTGTGTGTGTGTGTGTGTGTGTGTGTGTGTGTGTGTGTGTGTGTGTGTGTATGTGTATGTGTGCGTGTGTGTGTGTGTGTGTGTGTGTGTGTGTGTGTGCGTGCAGCGGCAGTACTCTGTCTCTTTGTGCCCTGTATTCATTGTGGACCTCAGGGTCGGACACACACAAATCACACATATAGACGCGCAGGGGCCATTTTGTGGCAACAGCGAGCCGGGAGCAGCAGTGGCAATGAATACACATCACTTCAGAGGAGACCAAACACACCTGGGTCTCACTTCCTGCTCTCACATTTGCCTGATTTTCTAAAAGATTCACAGTAAATAGGGCTAGCTAACCTCTTCCTTTTCTTACAAACGTAACGTGGCCATATTGCATTGGCGGAGCGTGGGGTTTGTATGTGTATTATGTGGAGGATGTAGATATCTGTAGACCGACGACTACACCACTGAGAAGATCAATGAAATTGTATTGAGTTGAAAATGATCTGTGTCCAACACCCTGAGCTATTCATGTCTGTGAGTCTATCTACCCACTTACCTGAATTTAACCAGGTAGGTTACTATGGATCTTTTACAATACAGACCTGGCAACAAAAGAGTGTCAACTTCGTCTGTGTCTAGTTCACGCAGTTTATCATTCTCAGTGTCTAAAACTGGCTGTGTGTCTCACGTTGTCATATAATCCCACACTAATCCTGCTCTCGCCACACACCTCTGGGAGAGTGTGTGTGTTCACGTAAGTGCGTGTGTGTGCGGGCGAGGTGGGACGCTGTGGCGCTGGGTGAAGCTGGTGTTATCGTGGCGATAGCGGTGGCGAGGGTGAGACTTCCTGCCCCCACACCTCCCTCCAATTAATCAGCGACGTCGTTAAGAGCGCCCGGGTGGACATGGAGACCTGCCCATAATTAGGGAGCTTTGTTCAGAGCTGGCTGTGAGGGGCTGTGGAGGGGCTGCAAAGGGGGCGGGAGAGCAGAGTGTGGCACAGTGTGTGTGTGTGTGTGTGTGTGTGTGTGTGTGTGTGTGTGTGTGTGTGTGTGTAGCGAGGGAGGGAGGGAGGGAGGGAGGGAGGGAGGGAGGGAGGGAGGGAGGGAGGGAGGGAGGGAGGGAGGGAGAGAGGAAGAGCGTGGTGTGTGTGAGGGTGAGCTGTAAAGTGGGACATTAGTATTCAGGCGGCTCAGAGCGCCCCTACCGTTTCCCTGCCTGCCTCCCCACAGACCCTCTCTCTCCCTGGACACTGGAGGAGGCTGAGTAGGTTGGGCTGAAGTGGCGGTGGGTAGCTGGTTACAGTACCAGAGTCCTAATGTGGAGGACAGGTAGGGTGGGGGTCATTTAGGAATAGACCAACTGTAACCCATGTCAATTGTAAGAGAACCTGAAGCCTCATCCACACCTCACTCAAAACCTTTACATCCACCCTAATATCAACTATCTGCTCTCCACAGCTTTGGGTTTTCAACTAAGTGTCTGTCTTGGCAGCATCAATTGTCCTTCAACAATCCATATTTCAATGGCTTATAGTCATATAATGACTTAACTTGCATAGCTGACCCTTTGTTTTTGTCTCTGGCCAACGGTGACAGAGACACACCCATAGAAGTCGATGTCATCTGTGTGTGTTTTCATCTCAGCCAATCAGAGAGAGAGAGAGAGAGAGAGAGAGAGAGAGAGCGGGTTACAGGTCTGCGTTGCACACCAATCTCAGCCAATCAGAGAGAGAGAGAGAGAGAGAGAGAGAGAGCGGGTTACAGGACTGCGTTGCACACCAATCTCAGCCAATACAGCACACTGACATCATGTTCATCTATGTGTGTTTTCATCTCAGCCAATTCAGCACCTGACATCATGTTCATCTGTGTGTGTTTTCATCTCAGCCTATTCAGCACACTGACATCATGTTCATCTGTGTGTGTTTTCATCTCAGCCAATTCAGCACACTGACATCATGTTCATCTATGTGTGTTTTCATCTCAGCCTATTCAGCACACGGACATCATGTTCATCTGTGTGTGTTTTCATCTCAGCCAATTCAGCACCTGACATCATGTTCATC
Source organism: Oncorhynchus mykiss (assembly GCF_057628025.1). Lineage (NCBI taxonomy): Eukaryota > Metazoa > Chordata > Actinopteri > Salmoniformes > Salmonidae > Oncorhynchus > Oncorhynchus mykiss. The sequence goes on from NC_143024.1 coordinate 45,652,768, forward strand.
TGTGTGTGTTTTCATCTCAGCCTGTTCAGCACACTGACATCATGTTCATCTGTGTGTGTTTTCATCTCAGCCAATTCAGCACACTGACATCATGTTCATCTGTGTGTGTTTTCATCTCAGCCAATTCAGCACACTGACATCATGTTCATCTGTGTGTGTTTTCATCTCAGCCAATTCAGCACCTGACATCATGTTCATCTGTGTGTGTTTTCATCTCAGCCAATTCAGCACACTGACATCATGTTCATCTGTGGATGGATATAGGTGGATGAGAAGACATGCTAATAATCTCCCACTCTGCCTGTCCTCCATGACTGTATTCTGTATATGACTGTGTTCCTCTCCCTACCTATCTCTTTCCTTACTTTTTCTCCCCCCCCCCCCCCACTCCCTCTCATCCCTGGTTCCGTGTCTCTCCTCCCCGGTTGTGTGTCTCTCTCCTCCATGTATCTTTCCATTTCTCTTCCTCTCCTGCCTCTCCCTGTATTTCTGCTCTGCTCTATTGGTGTCTGATCACAGTGGATGAGTGATTATGTTATTAAGGTTATTGTCATGTTCTGGGACATTACAGTAATAACAACAACAGTGGTGAGTTGCAACAAAGCGCACTCTGCATCACACACATCACGCCACCTTCCCATCTTGGCTGGGTGTCTCTTACAAAACAACCCATTACTAAAGCAGCAATGTGACATCCTCACCCAATCCACTGACCACCAGAGCAGTTAAAGAACTGGGCACACACATCAGTTCCAAATCTACTTTTGATTGATATTTGATTACGTTTAATGTCTAATGTGGATTCAGTGTGAAATCAACAACACTTGGAGCCATGTCAACGGATTGTGGTTAAAAGTTGGCTGTAAAATAAGACTTAACTCACAAAATGTGAGTATGTTGATTACGTTTTGCAAATCTAATAATTTTTCCAATTGAATACAACATTGTCACATGGAACTCTTTTGATAGCTTGTGCTGAAATGAAATGAATACAATGACATGAAAACAATCATTAATTGATACAGACAGTTTATACCCAGAAGGATACCACTTCAAAACTCAGCACCTCTACAATCAACAGATCCACTCATAATCTCATTACACTCCCATCAACACTCCAAGCATTTCCACCCAGCAGCAATATGGACAGCTGTCTACAGTGCATGTATATCCCCCCACTGTATAGCCTACAGATCATCCCTGACTTCCATACTAAACACAGCAGCTCCCCGCTACTCAGGTCGCCGCTGCCTCGACCGCCGCAGCTTCACTCTCATTCGGCTAATTGTATTCATGGCGAACCGTGTTGACAAATTCATTTTGAAATCCATTAGTCTCGTGACGTTGTTTAAACGATGCGCCCATTACTGTCCGTTGCTGTAACACCCCTGATTCACATTCTAATACCCTTCTGATAAATCCGTTTATCTGCGACACATTCCGCTTGCCGTTAAGAGCGGAAATTAGGGAACTATTAACTATGTGGTGTTCTGTCTCGTGTGCGTGTGTGTGTGTGTGTGTGTGTGTGTGTGTGTGTGTGTGTGTGTGTGTGTGTGTGTGTGTGTGTGTGAGAGAGAGAGAGAGAGAGAGAGAGAGAGAGGTAGTGGGAGGGTGAATACAGAGGAGGCAGACTAAGTGACTATAGAGCAGGTAGCAGGTAGGATAAAAAAAATAAGGAAGGGAGAGAGGGTTGGATTAGTGAGAGCAGAGGAGGAGAGAAGGACTGAGAGTGAGGAGGGAGGGAAGAGGAGCAGAACAGATGAAGTGGCCTAAAATAAACCTATTCTCCAAACGGCTCCTTCTTCTCATTACCTCCTACTCCTCTTCCCCTTCCACCTTCTGCTCATCCTTCCTCTCCTCTTCCTCAACCTACCTCTTCTCTTCCTCATCCTTCCACTTCTCTTCCTCCTCTCCCATCCTCCCCCTCCTAATGTACCCTTTCCTCTGCCTCCACCTCCTCCTCTCCGTGCTCCAAGTACAGTACACTGCCTGCTGGTGTGAATGGGGGTTGTGTGGTGTCAGAGTGTAGCCACATAGCCATGATTAGCTGCTTGTTTATGTTTCCCATCACAACTACAGTGCTTCAAGGGCACCAACACTGGACACCCTGCTCCCAGAGAACATCTAATGGACACGTCCTGGTGTGCGCCGCTGGTGCGCGTGTTTGTGTGCGCGTGTGCGTGTGTAGTGCGGCGTAATCATGCCTCGCTATGGCGCGGGCTCTTAATTAAGAGCGGGAGGAGGGGTGGAGCAGCTGGCAGGAGGTGTGGGGGCCAGGGAACATCTGCAGGAGGCCAGTACACCACACACACGTACCACACACACACACACACACACACACACACACACACACACACACACACACACACACACACACACACACACACACACACACACAAACACATACACAGCCACTTGGCAACTCACACCCAAGGGAACAGACACGTACACCGCACATCCACCGCTACCATTCCAGGGCACTGTCACCATGGCAACCCAGGACCAGCCATGTCACCCATCACTGAGAGAGGGGTGACAGAGAGAGGAGGGGGGGGGGGAGAAGGACAGGACAAGGGGAGGGGGAGGCACTAAATGCTCTCCATATCCCTAAACATCCGTCTGCTTCTTTCAAAGCAAAAGACAGAAAGACAGGGTGCAGAAGGTAGAAAAGAAGGAGGCTGGAATGGCTGAGACATGAAGTACTGGATCTAAGGAGGTTATGGGTTCAAAGGCCTTCAGATACATACAGCACAGCTCCCTCTGAAGTCAGGGTCTTACGTCTTAAATAAGTCAAGAGGTACTGGAGCTCCATCCACATCCATTGATTCCCTTAATACAGTCCAAAATAATATGACAAGGGTAAAGTCTCAGTACACAGACACAAACCCGGCTGAAAAAGGACATGGATAATACACATCTAGGTGTCTTTTCAATGCATCGCCAAGACTGAACGGAAGCTTTGGGTAAGGTTGAGGGGGAGGCATGAGTCTCTTTGTTAACCACAGCTGGTGCGTGATCTCTAATGTTCTCTAATTTTAATCTCTAATCTCTAATCTCTAATTTTTAAAGGCATCTCTGACCAACAGATGCATATCTGTATTCCCAGTCATGTGAAATCCATATATTAGGGCCTAATGAATTAATTTCAATTGACTGATTTCATTACGTGAACTTTAACTCAGTAAAATCTTTGAAATTGTTGCATGTTGCGATTCTATATTTGTTCAGTGTAGTTAGCTGAGGATTCAGGGCCTACAGTTAAACACTGCTGCACCCCTAAAGTGCTCGCCTGTATCAACCCGGTGACAGGACTGGCTAATCTTGTCACGTTCTGACCATCGTTCGTGTGTGTTTTCCTTGTTTTAGTGTTGGTCAGGACGTGAACTGGGTGGGCATTCTATGTTGGATGTCTTGTTTGTCTATTTCTATGTCTGGCCTGATATGGTTCTCAATCAGAGGCAGGTGTTAGTCATTGTCTCTGATTGGGAACCATATTTAGGTAGTCTGGGTTTCACTGTGTGTTTGTGGGTGATTGTCCTTAGTGTCCTGATGTCATTGTTCTGTGTTAGGTTACACAAGTATAGGCTGTTTCGGTTTTCGTTAAGTTTATTGTTTTGGTAGTGTTTGTTTAGTGTGTTACTTCATTAAACATGGATTGCAATAGACACGCCGCATTTTGGTCCGACTCGCCTTCTCATCAAGAAAACCGTTACAGAATCACCCACCACAAAAGGACCAAGCAGCGTGTCAACAGGCAGGAGCAGCGCGAGGAGATGCGCAATAAGGATTTCTGGACATGGGAGGAAATCCTCGACGGGAGAGGACCCTGGGCTAAACCAGGGGAGTGTAGCCGCCCAAAGGTGCAGCGGGAGAAGAAACAACAGGAGCAGCCCAAAGAGGAGTACAGTATGGAGTATACGACTTGGGAGGAGATCGACAGGTGGGCGGCCGACCCAGGGAGAGTGCCGGGGCCCGCCTGGGATTCGATGGAGCAGTGCGCGGAAGGTTATCAGAGAATGGAGTTGGCGAAGCAGGCACGGCGGCGCAGAAGGAAGCCCGAGAGGCAGCCCCAAAAATGTATTGGGGGGGGGCTAACAGGGAGTATGGCTACGCCAGGTAGGGGACCTGGGCAGACTCCCTGTGCTTACCGGGGGGCTAGAGAGACCGGACAGGCACCGTGTTATGCAGTGGTGCGCACGGTGTCTCCAGTGCGGGTGCATAGCCCGGTGCGGTATATTCCAGCTCCGCGTGTCGGCCGGGCTAGATTGAGCGTCGAGCCTAATGCCATGAAGCCGGCTCTACGCATCTGGTCCCCAGTGCGTCTCCTTGGGCCGGCTTACATGGCACCAGCCTTGCGCTCGGTGTCTCCGGTTCGCCTGCATAGCCCAGTGCGGGCTATTCCACCTCGCCGCACTGGCAGGGCGACCGTGAGCATTCAACCAGGTAAGGTTGGGCAGGCTCGGTGCTCAAGAGCTCCAGTGCGCCTGCACGGTCCGGTCTTTCCAGTACCACCTCCACACCCCAGCCCTCCGGTAGCAGCTCCCCGCACCAGGCTTCCTGTGCGTGTCCTCGGCCCAGTACCACCAGTGCCAGCACCACGCATCAGGCCTACAGTGCGCCTCGCCTGTCCAGCGCTGTCGGAGCCCTCCTCCTCTCCAGCGCTGTCAGAGTCTCCCGCCTGTTTAGCGCTGTTAGAGCCTTCCTTCTCTACAGCGCTGCCGGAGTCTCCCGCCTGTCCAGATCTGCCAGTCGACCAGACTCTTCCAGAACTGCCAGTCTGCATAGAGCTGCCAGTTTGCAAGGAGCTGCCAGTCTGCATAGAGCTGCCAGTCTGCAAGGAGCTGCCAGTCTGCAAGGAGCTGCCAGTCTGCAAGGAGCTGCCAGTCTGCAAGGAGCTGCCAGTCTGCATAGAGCTGCCAGTCTGCAAGGAGCTGCCAGTCTGCAAGGAGCCGCCAGAGCTGCCTGTCTGCAGGATGCCGCCAAAGCTGCCAGTCTGCAAGGAGCCGCCAGAGCTGCCAGTCTGCAAGGAGCCGCCAGAGCTGCCAGTTAGCATGGAGCAGCCAGGGCCGCCAGTCAGTATGGAGCAGCCAGGGCCGCCAGTCAGCATGGAGCAGCCAGGGCCGCCAGTCAGCATGGAGCAGCCAGGGCCGCCAGTCAGCATGGAGCAGCCAGGGCCGCCAGTCAGCATGGAGCAGCCAGGGCCACCAGTCAGCATGGAGCAGCCAGGGCCACCAGTCAGCATGGAGCAGCCAGTCAGCATGGAGCAGCCAGAGCTGCCAGTCATCATGGAGCAGCCAGTCAGCATGGAGCAGCCAGAGCTGCCAGTCGACCGGACTCTTCCAGATCTGCCAGTCGACCGGACTCTTCCAGATCTGCCAGTCGACCGGACTCTTCCAGATCTGCCAGTCGACCAGACTCTTCCAGATCTGCCAGTCGACCGGACTCTTCCAGATCTGCCAGTCGACCAGACTCTTCCAGATCTGCCAGTCGACCAGACTCTTCCAGATCTGCCAGTCGACCAGACTCTTCCAGATCCGCCAGTCGACCAGACTCTTCCAGATCCGCCAGTCGACCAGACTCTTCCGGATCCGCCAGTCGACCAGACTCTTCCGGATCCGCCAGTCGACCAGACTCTTCCGGATCCGCCAGTCGACCAGACTCTTCCGGATCCGCCAGTCAGCCAGGATCTTCCAGAACCGCCAGCCAGCCAGGATCTGCCGGATCCAACCACCTGCCTGAGCTTCCTCTCAGTGCTGAGCTTCCTCTCAGTGCTGAGCTACCCATCAGTCCCGAGCTACCTCTGTCCCGAGCTGTCCTTCTGTTCCGAGCTTCCCCTCTGTCCCGAGCTGTCTCTTAGGAGGGTCACCTATCTAGGGACGCTAAGGAGGTGGACAAAGACTATTATGGAGTGGGGTCCACGTCCAGCGCCAGAGCCGCCACCGCGGACAGATGCCCACCCACACCCTCCCCTATAGGTTTAAGTTGTGCGTCCGGAGTCCGCACCTTGGAGGGGGGGTACTGTCACGTTCTGACCATCGTTCGTGTGTGTTTTCCTTGTTTTAGTGTTGGTCAGGACGTGAACTGGGTGGGCATTCTATGTTGGATGTCTTGTTTGTCTATTTCTATGTCTGGCCTGATATGGTTCTCAATCAGAGGCAGGTGTTAGTCATTGTCTCTGATTGGGAACCATATTTAGGTAGCCTGGGTTTCACTGTGTGTTTGTGGGTGATTGTCCTTAGTGTCCTGATGTCATTGTTCTGTGTTAGGTTACACAAGTATAGGCTGTTTCGGTTTTCGTTAAGTTTATTGTTTTGGTAGTGTTTGTGTTTAGTGTGTTACTTCATTAAACATGGATTGCAATAGACACGCCGCATTTTGGTCCGACTTGCCTTCTCATCAAGAAAACCGTTACAAATCTGATAGCTACAGTGCCTTGCAAAAGTATTCATCCTCTCTGGAGTGCTCCCTGTTTTGTTGCATTACAACCTGTAATTTAAATGGATTTATATTTTTATTTCATGTAATGGACATACACAAAATAGTCCAAATTGGTGAAGTGAAATGAACAAAAATCATGTAAAAATGGAAAAGTGGTGCGTGCAAATGTATTCACCCCTTTTGCTATGAAGCCCCGAAATAAGATCTGCTACAACCAATTACCTTCAGAAGTCACATCATTAGTTAAATAAAGTCCACCTGTGTGCAATCTAAGTGTCACATGATCTGTCACATGATCTCAGTATATATACACCTGTTCTGAAAAGCCCCAGGGTCTGCAACACCACTAATCAAGTGGTACCACCAAGCAAGCAACACCATGAAGACCAAGAACCTCTCCGAACAAGTCAGGGACAAAGTTGTGGAAATGTACAGATCAGGGTTGGGTTATAAAAAAAATATCCGAAACTTTGAAAAGCCCACGGAGCACCGTTAAATCCATTATTAAAACATGGAAAGAATATGGCACCACAACAAACCTGCCAAAAGAGGGCCAAAATAATGTAGTTATTTCAGAAGAAATGAATAGCATACTCTGAGTTCTCCTTATGTTAGGTCCTGATCTGGCTATGCCATATGGATATGGGCGACATTATTTAATTTAACAGACTAGACTTGCTTCTGTGGCATTATTTTATACAACGCTGAATAAAATATAACTATTTTCTCCAAACAATTTGTGCACATGCGGCTATTCGGCGTTGAGTGGTTAACAAAGAAATAGGTACTCATATATGCTTAATTTAGAGTTATTAATGTAACTTTAGTTGTTCTACAAACGTTGGGCTATATGTTTAGATTTTAAATACATTGTAAGGCGGCGTGAGGACACTAATGATTTCGAAAAAAGTAGCTTGAAAGGCATAAGTTGTGCTTTGTTTTTTGGGCAGACTGTGCACTCTTCAATAGTCTCTCATTGAAAATTGGACAACATTTCAAGTGTTGTTTGCCTGCATTAAAGTCCCTTAGTGCCAGCATCAGTCTGTGGTGGTAAATAGACGGCTACAAATAATATAGATGAAAACTCTCTTGGTAGATAGTGTGGTCTACAGCTTATCATGAGGTATTCTACCTCAGGCGAACAATGCCTCGACTTCTTTAATATTAGACATTGTGCACCAGCTGTTATTGACAAAAATACACTTACCCCCACCCCTCGTCTTACCAGACGTAGCATCTCATTTCTGCTGGTGCATGGAAAATCCCACCAACTCTAAATTATCCATGTCGTCGTTGAGCCACAACTCAGTGAAACATAAGATATTACAGTTCTTAATGCCCCGTTGGTAGGATAATCGTAATCGTAGGTCATCCATTTTATTTTCCAATGATTGCATGTTAGCAAGTAGAATGGAAGGCAGTGGGAGTTTACTCGCTTGTCTACGGATTCTAAGAAGGCAGCCCGATCTCCGTCCTCTTTTCCTACGTCTTTTCTGTAAAAAATAAGCTAAAGAAATTAAGTTACAAACAATGCAAAAAAAAAACGAACAAAACAGCACAATTGGTCAGGAGAATGTAAAACGTCAGCCCTCCTCTTCGGCGCCATCACATGAACGGGTCTTACAGGCTAGTGAAGACAGACACATCGGGGACACAACTGCGCGCATCCTTATCCAATTCCGAGATGCGTAACATAAGAACGATCCAAATGTACTTTTCGTCAGCCAGCAGGATGAGTAGGCCTAACGAACAGCAAAAAGCACTAGCCTATGTCAATCTACTATCCCCCATAGTGCCTCTTCTGTGCAATACATACATATTCCAAACATAGTCTGGGACAGTTGTGGGGTGCAATAGATCCCAAATTGGTACGACCACGAGCTTTAAAAAAAATGGTTTACGTAATGTGGCTGATACAAGAGATCAGAATGTTTAGCTAAAAATGTTGATAAACTACTAGGAATTAGCGGGAAAACACCATTATCAAAAGTGACCTCAAATGCGATTATGCATGTAATGCTTTCATTATAAGGGTGCGTTTTTATGGTGAAAATGATCTTCCCCAAACTTGAAACGAATGCGCTGCTTATGTATGCCAGTTAGCCTCTAAACCCTTTGTTAAGCGAATCAATGTGCTTCATTTTAAGAAGTTATTTGGCCACTTTAGTTGTGTTTACAAACCTTAACCAAATATACAGGCCTCAAGTGTAATCGCAAAAAAGCGCTATGATGAAACTGGTTCTCACAAGGAGCGCCACAAGAATGGAAGGCCCAGAGTTACCTCTGCTGCAGAGGATACGTTCATTAGAGTTAACTGCACCTCAGATTGCCCACATAAACGCTTCACAGCTTCACAGAGTTCCAGGATCAGACACATTTCAACATCAACTGTTCAGAGGAGACTGCGTGAATCAGACCTTCATGGCCAAATTGCTGCAAAGAAACCACTACTAAAGGACACCAATAAGAAGAAGAGACTTGCTTGGGCCAAGAAGCACGAACAATGGACATTAGACTGGTGGAAATTAAATGTGTCCTTTGGTCTGGAGTCCAAATTGGAGATTTTTGGTTTCTTTTGACTCATCACATATGCTGCTGCTACTGTTTATTTTCTATCCTGTTGCCTAGTCACTTTATCCCTACCTATATGAGCATACAGTACCTACCTCAATTACCTTGTTCCCCTGCACATCGACTCAGTACTGGTACCCCATGTATGTAATCAAGTTATCATTCATTACTCATTGTGTATTTATTTCTCGTGTTATTATTTCTATATTATTTATGCTTTCTCTCAGCATTTTTGGGAAGAGGCCCGTAAGTAAGCATTTCACTATTAGTCCACACCTGTTGTTTACGAAGCATGTGACAAATAAAATTGTATTTGATTTTGATTTGACACACACACACACTGAAGGTTAGGTGAACTTATAGGGTCTCAAGAAACATCATCAGGGTGCATGTGCAAGTGTGTGCATACGAATGCTTATTGACGGTATGTACACAGAAATGCTGTAGGACATAAAATGTATATTCATTAATCAATATCAGGGCTACATATGAAATGCAGAGTATTGATCCCCAACTCCAGGCTAGAGTACGCAGGTTGAACTCTGACCCCATAAAAACACAACATCCTTCCCTAAAAACAAATGTCCCACAGCGCACTGGGGCAGCAACTCTGGTCCTGGCACATATGTCACTATACTGATAGCTGGTCAAATACATTACCTTAAATGACTGTCGGGCGTGGAGGCTAAGAGTGAGAATGTGTGTGTTTGTAATGTTCCAAGATGATCAAACTAGTTTCAAACGAAGATTTGGTACATAATAATATTTAATATTTCTCCAAAAATCTTCTGTTGTCTGTGCATTTACAAACAATCCTAAACATCTCAGCATGATATTCTTTAGGGAGCTACCATACTTTGCATGGCACTTTCTATATGTGGGTTCACTCTATCCCTCATTATAATCACTCTGTAATCTCGATAGATGATAATTTAATGGTTTTTTTTCTCGCCTTTAATTTGTTGCTCTATTTATCCAAGCCCCTTATTAGGGATATACAGAGTCAGTAAGTTTGAGAAACACAAATAAGAAGCAGATGATTATTAATTTAGGGCACTTACTGCTGATAATAATAACTGTGTGTGTGTGTGTGTGTGTGTGTGTGTGTGTGTGTGTGTGTGTGTGTGTGTGTGTGTGTGTGTGTGTGTGTGTGTGTATGGTGTGTGTGTGTAATAAACATGCTCTGGTTCCAACCAGATTCAGCATTAATGATTGACTCAGAACAACCCCAGCAATGGGATCAAATACTCTGTCTGCTAAATAATGTATCGGGCGGGGACCTGTGACAGTCCCGCCCAGACCAGAGAGAAAGAAAAAGAGAGAGAGAGAGAGATGGAAACCTTGTGTATTGGCACTGTGGCAAGTACTGTATGTTAGCAAGTAGCAAGCAACACATTTCACTCATGGGGCCTAAGGGGCTCTGTGTGTGCGTGTGTGCGTGCATGCAACTTTGTATGTGTGTGTGTGTGTCTACCAATGTGTGTCAGTCATCAATAATGCAGTCCCCTGGTTATACCCTCATCAAAGGCCATGTTCCTAGACGTTCTAGTGTTCCACATAATTAACGCACAGCTAAAGGAAGAAACAGTAAACACGCTAATTCAGAAGTTACTCCGGCAAAAAGAAAAAAGGAGATATCATAAACTCAGAGCTCCTGCAGCAATGTTCTGGTCAACATGACGTATGTCGCTCTTCAAGCAAATAAAAAAAGAAATGTAGCAACAAAACCCATTCCAATTCCAGCACCATACACTGGAGAACTGAGGTCCAGAGAGAGCTTTTGGTCATGGTATTCTTTCCCCAATTTAGATGGAAAGTCTATTTGTATGAACACCTCTTGATGCACTTTAAAAGCACTTAACAATCAAAAGGTTACTCACCAACATGACAATACTGAGAGTGATCATGCGTTGACTTGGATTTTTGCGGATCATATTGAACTGCGTTGAATAAGGGCCTACTCATAAATGGACGGACACACACACACACACACACACACACACACACACACACACACACACACCACACCACACCACACCACACCACACCACACCACACCACACCACACCACACACAGTGGAACGGCTTTCCTGCCAGGCGGGAATGATAGCGGTATCCACGTCTCTTTTTTTGGGGTCTGGAGGAGCTGCTAATGAATAGCGTGAATGGGAAGAAAGGCTCTGGCTCAATCCACTAATTGCCTTAAAAGCTCTTCATACAATTTCCCCCGTCAACAGAGATTGTGTGTGTGCGTGAGAGCGAGAGAGAATGCTAAATCTGAGAAAGGATAGCTGCTGAGACATGACTGAGCATGGGAAAACGATTACTGTGGTGGTACTGACACACACACACAAACACATACGGACACATAAACATACTGTACAGTCATGTGCACAGATAGGAGTCTACATGTGCTTAGCACATGTCCCTGTGCCCTCCACTCACCAAGTGCCCTTTTGGGTGGTGGTATAATTTTGGTAATACAGTTATTGTCGTTGTTCTAAACCCTCGACGTCAAGTTCACCACCCGCTTACCCTCTACCCTGTCCGTTGGTTGTGCCTGTTGGGAGCCCGGGTTGAGCTTGTTTCCCAGTCTGCCCTGTACAGAGATTGCAAACGCCCAGTATACAAACATGTATGGCTGGAGATGCAGTCAACAGTTGAGTGTATGTAGCTAGATACCTAGTTTGAATAGCAACAACACTGCCACAGTAGCGTAACGTGATTTAACACTTGATAACGCTTGATTTACATCCTCATTAATGTTCGGTCTGGTTGGCTGATACACGCAGCAGAGAGAGGCAGAAAGACATGAGGAATGGATTCATCTGAGTCAACTCCATCCCTTCCTCAGTCGGGAGTTGCACGTGTGTGTGTGTGTGTGTGTGTGTGTGTGTGTGTGTGTGTGTGTGTGTGTGTGTGTGTGTGTGTGTGTGTGTGTGTGTGTAAGGGCAGCAGCAACACAGGTAGTCTAGACCAGCCAGCAAGCGTTAGAATGTTATGTTGTGAAGTTATTTTAGAATTGAGCATTAAAGAGCATTAAAATCTAGCCACCTAATAGATTGTACACAATCAGCATCATCCTTTTCCCGATGTCAATAATGTATTTGACTAGCTTGCTTACAATTTGTTGCAGTGTTTGGTTGCAGAAATAAATAGGCCTATGCTCACAATTTTTTTTTTTTTTTTTTTTTTTTTTTTAATAAAAAAATTTCACTACAGAGGCAGTTGGAATTTCGAGATATACATTAGGAAAGGGTGAGCCCTTTTTTTTAACATTTCGAGCTCCTGCCCCCTGAAAGGTCTATACAGACGATTAATGTACACACACACACACACACACACACACACACACACACACACACGAGAAAAGGGAAACACACAAGCACACAGATGTAAAACGAGACACGAGAGAGCTATAAACACACATAAAAGAACACACATACACTAGTACAGTAGGGTGCTTTACCATGGCACAGCTCTCATTAAAATAAAAAGCCTGTTGAACGCTTTAAACACCATTAGGAAATGCCATAAATACACAGAGTACTTCTCAGTGCACTTAAGAACTGCTCCCAGACCCATTGTTCAGCATAGAGCTGAATGACTGTGGTCCACTCACTTAAGACCCTGACACTACACACTTACACAATACACATGCACGGCCTGTCAGCTGGACGCATGTTTGCCTGCCTGGCTCCAGATATATGTTAACAAATGGAAAGGTTTTATACACTGGGGTGTTATACACTGTGTTACCATACTGAGACGTCACAGAATGCTGCATTCATCAGAAAGGTGGCATACACGCCTATAAACTGTATGTAAACTTAATCTACAAAGATGCTGACGTGGGATTCCTATGAAGGGTGAGGAGGAGGGGGCTGAGCGGGATCCCAATCCTTGTGATCAGGAGCCCGGACCAACCTCCCCTCATTTCTGTCACACATGATTGCCCCGGAGATATCCGACACATGCCCCACGTCAGCAGGCGTGTAGTGCATACCTAACAACCATGCGTGATTTAAGAGACCCAGGCTCTGTCATTACAGCAGGGTCACTGTCAGGGCCTCGGGAGTGTCAAGGGGCCAGGACAGGGCCAGGGGGGAGCTGGGGGTCCCAGGACAATCCATCACTGTCAATAGACTGATACCCGGGGGGCTGGGGAGGGAGGATAGGGAGGATGTGTGTGTGTGCGCATGAATGTGTGTGTGCGTGTGTGTGTGTCTGGTGCCCACCAGTGTAAATATAGGAGTGTAAATAGGACAGATTCAGTGTCAGGATCAGAGCCAGGAGTTGACAGTCTGTCTCTAGGGTCTTAAAGTCTGTCAATAGAGCAAGGAGTGATAGGGGGTTGCTCCTGGGTCAAACCATTGGCAATATCTGCTGTCATGCATACACACCCACACACACACACACACACACACACACCCACACACACACACACACACACACACACACACACACACACACACGGAGCCAATAGCTGCAGTCATCATTGAGCTGGCCAGGTCCAAGTTCTGTAAAGATCCACAATTAACCCCTTCAGGCCCCAGTGGTGTGAGGATGCTCTTTAGGAACAGTTGACGTGGCTAACGTGGAAGCAGTGGTTGCAGTAATGAGGCTGGCCAACCTGGCCGTGTTACTGTGTGGACAGGTCAGCTCACAGAGGTATGTGTGTGTGCGTCTGTGAATACATTTGTGCCTGTGTGCGTCCATGTGTCAATTCTTCTTTTAGTCCCCTATCATACTATTGTATCGCAACAACATCCCAGTCTACGATGCAACTTCCTGTTGGCAGAATGGACAAGATGGAAAAGCGCAGAAAACTGTAGAACGTGAAAGTGATGGATAAACACAGCAACCATATGGTCAGAATGAACCTGTATTTCCCCCCTCTTTTTCCCATCAGAGCCGTTGTCGGACGCAAGTGTGCGTGAGTGCGGAGGCGAACGGCGAGAAAATAATTACCCTCTGCCTCCTCCAGCTGGTTTGTTCATAAACACGCAATTATGATTTCACGGCAGTCCATTATACACAAGCGACTCGGGGGCAGAAAAGCAGCGCCGCTGCACGATCATTGAAAACATCTTAAACACTCTCGGCTCGGCTAATACCTTCGCGGGGAATGCAATTTCCTCATTTGCTTGGCAGCTCCTCAATAAGAAATCAATTATGCCTTAAAAATGACCAGCAAGAGTCTGCATCGTGTGTCGTATAAAGTCACTGGCGAGGTTGTAGGGTTTGGCCTGTGTCGTGTGTCACCACAATTGACTGAGGCCATTGGCACTAATAAAAAAAGACAACAGACACAAGTGCGATACAACACTAGCTTGGGAACAGTAACATGGATTCATAGATATTCAGTATAATTATATCAGGTTATGATTGAGTGTACGCCCGCACGCATGCTCCCAGCCACACACACACACACACACACACACACACACACACACACACACACACACACACACACACACACACACACACACACACTTGGCTAAAGCCTCTGTACTCTGCAATCACTGTCATTTCTATGTCCTCCTTTTAATCTCTCTCACTCTCTCTCTCTCGCTCCCTCTAGCTCTCACACTCCCTCTATCCCAGCAAAGAAACAAAATGGAGCTGTTTCTCCACCTACCTTCCCATCCCCCTGTCCATCTGTGCCCATAGAGCTTCACACCGCACTGGAAGTCCCCTCTTCATCTCACCACCCGATGACAGTCACGCAAAAATGACATCGTAATCGAGTGACTCCACTTAGCCAGGCTGAATGGGGTGATGGCCAGTGTCCTGGAGTGTGGAAGGCCAGCGTGGTGAGCACCACACTGCAAGAGGTAGGATTGAAGCCACTGGGGTGTGGGGGGTCAAAGGGTGACTGGAGGCGGGGGACATACCAGGAAGAAGGAAGAGGCTTGGGGAGAGGACATGGTAGATTCTGGCACCATTCTTTCCAAACTGGTCTCTCTGTTCACACTCCTATTGCCTACGACTTAGTCCTGCCAACAAACTGCAACTGGCCAGGGGTCGGTTTTTATCTGACCCAGACTCATGACTCTGGTAGAACAGCAAAACGCTACATTTGGTGAATAACGTGCAGGCACAGAAGACTGACCGTCAAACAGCAATTTTGTCATTCTTACTGGTGAGAAATAACATAGTGTTTTAGCCACAAAGGTTTGTGGAAACCCACTTCAGATCATCTGGAGGTATAGTAGTTGTACTTATCAGAATGAGATGGGGTTTCTTACATCCACATTCCCCACACAAATACATTCACTTAGGCATGCATATAGTTACAGTTTAAGCGAGACTTTGACGGCTGACGTATTTATACCACAAACGCCAGTGACTTTGGGAGTGAGAGCGTTCCGTCTCAGCGTGAGGGAGCATTGTTACCAGTCTGCCAGATGCAGTGGTGTAAAGTACTTAAGTAAAAATACTTTAAGTGTTTTTTTTTTTTTTTAGGTATCTGTACTTTACTTTACTATTTATATTTTTGCCAACTTTTACTTTTACTTCACTACATTCCTAAAGAAAATGATGTACTTTTTACTCCATACATTTTCCCTGACACCCAAAAGTACTCTTTACATTTTCAATGCTTAGCAGGACAGGAAAATGGTCCATTTCACTCACTTATCAAGAGAGCATCCTTGGTCATCCCTACTGCCTCTGGTCTGGAGGACTTACTAAACACAAATGCTTAATCTGTAAATTATGTCTGCGTGTTGTAGTGTCAGTAACAAAAAAAAGTAGAAAATTGTGCTTTTCGATTTGCTTATTACACCTAATTTTTTAAATACTTTTGATACTTAAGTATATTTTTGCAATTACATTTACTTTTGATAATTAAGTACATTTAAAACCAAATACTTTTAGACTTTTTCTCAAGTAGTATTTTTCTGGGTGACTTTCACTTTTACATGAGTCATTTTCTATGAAGGTATCTTTACTTTTACCCTCCTGTCTCAGCCTCCAGTATTTATGCTGCAGTAGTTTATGTGTCGGGGGGCACCGGTCAGTTTGTTATATCTGGAGTACTTCTCCTGTCTTATCCGGTGTCCTGTGTGAATTTAAGTATGCTCTCTCTAATTCTCTCTTTCTCTCTTTCTTTCTCTCTCTCGGAGGACCTGAGCCGTAGGACCATGCCTCAGGACTACCTGGCATGATGACTCCTTGCTGTTCCCAGTCCACCTGGCCGTGCTGCTGCTCCAGTTTCAACTGTTCTGCCTGCGGCTATGGAATCCTGACCTGTTCACCGGACGTGCTACCTCTCCCAGACCTATTATTTGACCATGTTGGTCATTTATGAACATTTGAACATCTTGGCCATGTTCTGTTATAATCTCCACCCGGCACAGCCAGAAGAGGACTGGCCATCCCTCATAGCCTGGTTCCTCTCTAGGTTTCTTCCTAGGTTTTGGCCTTTCATGGGAGTTTTTCCTAGCCAACGTACTTCAACACCTGCATTGCTTGCTGTTGGGGGTTTTAGGCTGGGTTTCTGTACAGCACTTTAAGATATCAGCTGATGTACGAAGGGCTATATAAATGCATTTGATTTGAACAGACACACCATAGTGCACACCAGAAGATTAGCTTAAATTGACTCCAAGAACAAAGTTTCAATAGAGCTTTTATTCTTCCAAGGGCTCCAAAATCCCAGTATCTCCTATCGTCTAATTAACATTTAACTTTGCATGGCTCAAAACATTCAAACAAAAAGCATAAAACTTCACAAGGCAATCTAATCACCTCACATCCAAACTGTATGATAGGAGCACATCCCTGCATCGCTCCTCTTAGTACTGACCGACGTACAGAATAACACTGTTTCCTTGTAACAATGAATCCATAGTACTTACAGTACAATAAAACATGTACAAATGCATAGTTCTTTATGAACTCTTGAAACAATACAAAAAAGGACAATTTCATTCATTTGGTCAATTTCACGTTTTTGTCTGTCTTCACACCAACGATGTCCGTGCTCCCAAGGTTCTGTGGGATTGTCCCGCCTCAGGGAAAGCCACAGTTAAGTTGGGTTTGAACCCCTTGTGATAGCCCACAGATGGTCGGCCATCCAAACAATGTGAAAAATTGTGATTGAGTTATCACGCTAGGCCTCAGCGCCAACAAGTCGCTAGATGCATCTTCATCACTGGCCTTCATCATCATTCCCATTTGTTCACGCTCTCTATTTTTTCGACTACAAACGCTCTCTGTTTGAGCAGTTCCTCCTGGAATTACGTGGCTTTGAGATAGCCCGTGGTTTAAAGTACTTAAGTAAAAATACTTTAAAGTACTACTTAAGTCGTTTTTTTTTAGGTAGCTGTACTTTCCTTGACTATTAATATTTTGGGCAACTTTTACTTTTAATTCACTACATTGCTAAAGAAAACATACATTTTACTCCATACGTTTTCCATGACACCCCAAAGTACTTGTTACATTTTGAATGCTTAGCAGGACAGGAAAATGGTCAAATTCCCACACTTATCAAGAGAACATCCCTGGTCATCTCTACTGACTCTGATCTGGCAGACTTACTAAACACGAACGCATCTTTTAGAAATGTCTGAGTGTTGGAGTGTTCCCCTTGCTATTCGGCAAAAAAATTTAACATGAAAATGGTGCTTTGCTTAATATAAGGAATTTAAAATTATTTATACTTTTACTTTTGATACTTAAGTATATTTAGAACCAAAGACTTTTACTCAAGTAGTATTTTACTGGGTGACTTCCACTTTTACCTGAGTAACTTTCTATTAAGATCTCTATACTTTTACTCAAATATGACAAGTGGGTACTTTTTACACGACTGGAGATAGCAATGCATTGTGGGGAAGGAATAAGTGGTGTATTGTGGGAGTTGTTCCTTGTAGAGGTCTTCACTGTGTTGATCGCACACAGTACATAATATATATAAATATATGCCATTTAGCAGACGCTTTTATCCAAAGCGAATTACAGTCATGCGCTCTTACATTTTATGTATGGGTGGCCCCAGAAATCGAACCCACAACGATCTCTATCCCTCTCTATAAACCCAGCACGGACATTCACAGAATCGCGCACGCACACGCACACACACGCACACAACTCTACATTTGCCAAATCATTTGAAAGAGTTTGGAGTAACTGCTGGATGCTACCCCAACAAAAAATACATCAGAAATATGAAAGACTCCTGAACTTTTCCAAACCAAAATGTACACATGCACAGTTAACACATTTCCCACCTTATCCGCATGGAGGATGAAACCCTACATCCTGGGCTATGGATCTCCACGCTCCTCTCTGAGAACTGGAAGTATGGCGTGGGTGAGATGTGGCCCCCAGCTGATCCATACACCCCCCCCCCCCCTTCCCCCAGCGATCGATGCACTCCTTCAGCCTGGACTCGCATCAAAGCACCCTTCCACCCCCCTCGCTGGAGGTTTTGGCGGATCCACAGGTAACCTTTTCTCTTTCATTCCACATCGTCTCTCCCAGCACTTCGGCTGCCTTCCCTGAGTCAGTAGAAGCATCAAAGAGCGCCTGGGCCCGTGCCAGGCCCCCCTGCTATGCATCCTACCCCAGCCCCCCTGCCAGCACAACCCCCATACACCCTCATCCCACCCCCTGCGAGGCCCCATCCGCGCCGCCCCACGCTGGCTACACATACTGTAAACAACAAGCTGTCAAAAGGGCTCAAGTGTGCGTGCCTCCTAGCGTGACCTATGAAGCAGCGATCTGACTGTACCACAGGGATAGCAGGGCTCTGACTGCGCTCTGCCCTATGGGAAAACATGTACATAACTGTGCTCTAATGTGAAACCCATACATAACTTTGCTCAATGAGGAAACATGTAGCTGTGCTCTATGGGGAGGCATACGTTTGACTGTGCTCCATGGAAAGCATGTAGCTATGCTCTAAGGAGAAACATTTGCAGTAACTGTGCTGTCTGGGGAAACATGTAGCTATGCTCTAAGTAACTGTGCTCTATGGGAAAACATGTAACTGCAATCTATGAGAAAACGTGTACTTTAATCTGTGAAAATCGGGTCTGACTGTCCTCTATTGGAAAACACATTCTCGGCTTTGCTCAACATAGAGAAACATCAGTAGAATATGCAATGGAATGATTGAGTAGTGAGTGACATCCTATCGAGCACTTTGCAACCTGAAGAAATATAACAAAAAAAAAGTCTGTGACTGAAGCCCAGGTTGAGTCTTAAATAGCACCCTATTACCTCTATAGTGCACTACTTTTGAGCAGGCCCTATCGCGCACTATCGGGACTAGGGTGCCATTTGGGTAGCAGCCTCAGATTCCTCAGACTGGCAGTAACCTAAAACTGTCTGTCTTGTACTTCAGACGGCAGACAGACAGACAAACAGAATACGGCACTACCACAGAGACTCTATTTCTCCAGACAAACCAACCACAGGTTAATGTCTCGTGTTGTATGTCTCAGACAAGGACTGGAGCAGGGGAAGTGACATGTTTGTGCCGGGGGCGAACATCAAACACCCACACCGGAGACTCAGCCAGCTTCACAATGTAATGAGAGAGAGAGAGAGAGAGCGAGGGAGAGCACTTACTACTGATGGCAGCCCCACTACAATGTGACCCAGTGTGTCACGTTGACATTGACTGAGAGTTAGTCTGTAAAAATAGTGACAGACAACAACATCTTGGATGTGTTTATGCTGTGGATATTCAACTAATTTGCTCTGAAATAAAATAAAATAAAACCTTCAAGGTATCTGGACTGTGTATACTATATAAGGAAGTGGGTAAACTATACGAGAATGCTGTTCATTGACTACAGCTCAGCGTTCAACACCATAGTCCCTTCCAAGCTCATCACCAAGCTAGGAACCCTGGTACTGAACACCTCCCTCTGCAACTGGATCCTGGACTTTCTGATGGGCCGCCCCAAGGTGGTGAAGGTAGGTAACAACACATCTGCCACGCTGACCCCTCAGGGGTGTGCTCTTAGTCCACTCCTGTACTCCCTGTTCACCCACGACTGTGTGGCCACGTACAACTCCAACATCATCATCATGTTTGCTTTTCCTCCCCAGGAGGTTGTAATGATTTGGCATGGGCCCTTCAGATCCTCAAAACGTTACAAAGATGCACCATTGAGAGCATCTAGAGGTGCTGCATTACCGCTTGGTGTGGGAACTTCACCGCCCTTGATCGCAAGGCACAACAGAGGGGTCACTCTGCTACAGCACGCAGGGCAAGCATACACGTCTGGGACCAAAAGACTCCTGAACAGCTTCTACCCCCAGGCCACAGGACGGCTGAACAGTTAATCACATGGCTAACCAAACTATTTGCATTGACCCTTCTTTGCACTGACTCTCTTGCACAGACTCTATGCACAGTCACTGGACTCTACCCACACACAGACAAACTTTACAGTGACACTCCAACACACAAATACACAAACACATGCATATGGACGCAAACACACATAAATACACACTCTCTCACTCATACGCTGCTGTTATGTCCTGTTTGCCTAGTCACTTTTACTTTTACCTACATGTACATAATATTACCTCAACTAACTCGTACCCCTGCACATTGACTCAGTACCACTACACCTTGTACTGTATTGTTAAATGTTTTTTTTTTTTTTTTAACTCTGCATTGTTGGGAAACGGCTCGTAAGTAAGTCTCCATCTGTTGTATTCGGCGCATGTGACAAATAACATTTGATTGGTTTGAATCATAATAAACCCCTCTATATGGAAACAACACCATCCTACACAGAGGTTTAAAATTGAGATTTACTTTAGTCATTCTTTTCCCTTCTCCCCTGTACCTACTGTAAATTCTGTGTGGATTGTGTGTGTGTGTGTGTGTGTGTGTGTGTGCGTGTGTGCGTGCGTGCATGCGTGCGTGTGTGTGTGTGTGTGTGTGTGGTGGATCTCTGCTGGGGCACAGGGGAGGAGGTGGCCATTTTGATGAATGACAAATAATGAGGAGACCCAGGAGTTCTCCACTTAACTAGACTGTAGGATTGCCTCAGATACAGATACAGAATACAATGGCGACACACACGCACACACACTCCTGCATATACACACATAACACACACACACACATGCACGCACGCACACAAACACACGCATACACTTTAAGCACAAACAGATTTGAGTCCATGTATGTAGACCTACACACAATCATACGAACGATACAAAAGTATAGGGAAGCAGACAAGCAGTCCTAATGACCCAGGGAGCCAGAGGGAGTAGCAGCAGCAGCGGTAGGGGTGAGACACCAGTACACAGAGTAACAACACTCTGGCTGCCGCATGAATATCAAAACCCTCTATGCCTTTGACCTTGAGATTAATATTTAAAAACGGTCTGTCTCTAAACACACAAACACGCACGCACACACACACAAACACGCACGCACACACACAGATACGCACGCACACACACACAGATACGCATGCACCAAAGCACACACAAACGCTCACGCAGACTGTAAACCCGCTGGCCATTGATGTAGCCGTCCTTATTCGAAGTCTTTCCTTATTATACTTTTTTTTGTGTGAGTGTGTGAGTGTGTGAGTGTGTGAGTGCCTGTGAGAGAAGATGGAGGAGGAACGTTGTTGTCGGGAAGATTGAATGGGAAAGCGCACAGCCTCTCTCATATGCCATCTTTCTCTTCTCCCTGCCCCCCCCCCCCCCCCCCTTCTCTCCCTGTCCATCTCCTTTTCACGTTCTGTCCTCATTCGCCCTCTCTATCAATCTCCGACTCCCCATTCTCTCTCTCTTTCTCTCTCCTTCTCCATATCTCTCTCTCTGGGTGGGAAAGCGTACTGTATCTAAAGCCGTTTAGGGGCTGAGAAAATGGAAGTAACGTCTGATTCCACATTTTCTAATCAGGACAGAATCCTCTCATCTCACTTCCTCTCCCGCATTTAGTCAGGCAGGGGCCGGGGGAGACGCGGTACACAAACACAACCATCAGAGAGCGAGCCAGACGAGGTCTTTACGCTCAAAAAAACCCACACCCCGCCACTCTCAAACACACACCTGTCCCCCTCTATGAGGCGTACAAAACCAAACAAACACACACCTGTCCCCCTCTATGAGGTGTACAAAACCAAACAAACATACAAATGAAAAAGCATGACAGCTGAACCTTTGGTTTCGTTTCTTCTTCCTCTCTGTTCAACACTGTGTGAAGCCCCCAACATGAGAGGCAAATACTGTGTCTCAAATGGCACCCTATTCCCTATATAGTGCACTACTTTTGACCAGAGCCATATCGGCCCTGGTTAAAAGTAGCCCACTG
The DNA here is from genome assembly GCF_057628025.1 of Oncorhynchus mykiss. Taxonomy (NCBI): domain Eukaryota; kingdom Metazoa; phylum Chordata; class Actinopteri; order Salmoniformes; family Salmonidae; genus Oncorhynchus; species Oncorhynchus mykiss. The sequence goes on from NC_143024.1 coordinate 45,675,089, forward strand.
AAAAGAGAATAGGGTGCCATTTGGGACTCACACAGAGACTCCTTTTGGAAAGTCAATGGGGAGGTAACCCTCCCTGACAGAACGGGTTTACACTCCGGAGTGCGTGATGAAAGAGTGTGTGTCGACGGGTTGATCTGGAGGCCTGCATCTGGGAAAGGGGAGGAGAATGACATACTCAAATCGAGTCTGGACCAAATCAGAGGAACTCAGGTGGGGAGTGGGGAGTGGGATAGGGCTGGGGTGGTAGAATGGATTTACCTAGGTCACTGTGAGGAGAGGTAGAATTGAATGACACAGTGCTCTCTGAGGTGATGCCTTGGCTGTAGAAATCTAAAGGCCATGTGCTACTATAGGACTTCCATTCCCCCTCAACCACCACAACCTTCATTTTCCTCCCTTTCTATCTACAGTACTGTATATCGGCCCTCCTTCCCTCCCCTCTCAACCTTAAGTCTTTCCCTTTTCACCCTCCTCCTTCCTCCTTCCCTGCATGTATCATTATCTCCCTGTATCTCTCTCCTCTTCTCTTCCCGTACCTCTCCCTGTATCTCGCGCTTCCTCCCTCCCCATTTCTCTCTTTCCCTGTATGTCTCTCTTACTCCCTGCCCATGTTTTTCCCTCTCTCGCTCTGTCCATGTATCTCCAGCTCTCCCCATATCTCCTTCTTCCTCCCTCCCCATATCCTTACCCCTCTGTCTCTCTCCCTGTGACTCACAGTCCCCAGTGGGCCCAGCAGGCTCTCCTCGGAGAAAAGGAGCAGCACAGAGAGAGTTAGAGGGGCTGTCCCTGATTCCCCGGCTCAGCGGCTGCATTAAGCACAACCTGCTCCCGCTAAAAACCCGCTAAAAAAACAACAACAAGTCATATTCATCACCGTAATTGTGCGGGTGCTTTGGGTAGCAGCGGCGGGCGGCAGTGAGGGATGGCACTGCTCGCGGGCGCCGTGATGCCCATGAATCACAGGCAGCCACTCGCCGGCCCTCCACCGCCATAAAACAAAAGATGGAGATGAAAAATGCTGCAATTAAGTGATTTGATTTCTGCTCTACCATGCTGTCCCTTTCTCCCAGCCCTGCTCGCCACACACACACACACACACACACACACACACACACACACACACACACACACACACACACACACACACAGACACAGACACAGACACAGACACAGACACAGACACACACAGACACAGACACAGACACACACACACGCACACACACCTATGAGCATGCACATGCAAACACACACAAACGCACACACACAGAGACGTACGGTCACATAAAGACATATAAACACACAGAGGTGGTAATACCGTATGTACTGCCTATTAGTACTCCCACTACACATCCCACCCAAACATTAGCATCATCAGACCCCTGCAACACTTCAATAATTGACGGAAGCACCTTGAGGAGATTGACGAGGAAGAAAGGTTAGTAAGTGATCTTTGCCAATATGGGAAACACAACTTCTAGAATTGTCACCGTGAAGCACCAATAACCGACTGTCAAAAGGGCTACAAAATATCTGCCTGTTCCACTCAGAATCCCCCACCAAGACAGTCATATTCCTCATCAATCATATTGATTCTATGGTGAGTTAATTGGTAGAATGACTTGTGGTCTACTTTCTCAACAGAATGTCATGTTACGGAAATTATGTCATAACATGTGGTTGGAAGTCAAAAAGTGTTACGCAATCATTTCATGACCACAACCCGCCCCTCTCCTATACAGAAAATACATAGACCTAAGGGCAGCGTTTTATACACAGTACAGAAATATTGCAAGAGTTAAGTCAACTCCTATGTAGTCAAATGACTATTTTGGGGTTTACATGGTCCCACCCCCATTTTGTGTTGACACTACTCTGGTGATGGTGTTATTTCTGGAGTTAAAATGACACCACCATCACCATCATACAATGACAATAAACATTCAACTCTCAGAGTTGCTTAAATGTTACTCCAACTGCCATTTTACTGTTTTTAGAGTTGTATTTTTATTTCTTTTTTTTTTTACAATCAACTCCAGTAGAGTACACTTCTCTTTCGGGTTTACTTCCTTTGAGTTACAAGGGTATAAGGCTTTATTTGAATATTTCTTAATGTGTCACATTATGGTGCTAACCCCCAGCACTCGTAAAAGTCGAAAACGGCGATAAAGAGGCCCGCGCGCCGACACCCCGGTGAGACTACGGCGGCTAACGAATAAATCTACAGTCTCGAGTTAGAATACCTTATGACAAGCTGTAGACCATACTATTTTTATCAATAGAGTTTTCATCTGTATTTTTCATAGCAGTCTATTTACCACCACAGACCGATGCTGGCACTGCTGGCCATAAGCAAACAAGGATATGCTCATCCACTCCAGTTCGCATACTGACCCAACATAGCCGCAGATGATGCAATCTCTATTGCACTCCACACTGCCTTTTCCCACCTGGACAAAAGGAACACCTATGTGAGAATGCTGTGCATTCATACAGCACCTACACCTCCCTCTGCAACTAGATCCTGGACTTCCTGGACCCAGGTGGTAAGGGTAGGAAACAACAAGTCTGCGGCCTCCCGGGTTAAGGGTGCAGCGCCAGCTGTGCCATCAGAGTCCCTGGGTTCGCGCCCAGGCTCTGTCGTAACCGGCCGCGCCCAGGCTCTGTCGTAACCGGCCGCGACCGGGAGGTCCGTGGGGCGACGCACAATTGGCCTAGCGTCGTCCGGGTTAGGGAGGGATTGGTCGGAAGGGATCTCCCTGTCTCATCGTGCACCAGCGACTCCTGTGGCGGGTTGGGTTGTGTATCGGAGGACGCATGACATTCATTCGTCTCTCCCGAGCCCGTACGGGAGTTGTAGCAATGAGACAAGATAGTAGCTACTACAACAATTGGATACCACGAAATTGGGGAGAAAAAGGGGTAAAAATAAAAATAAAAAAATAAAATAAAATAAAAAGTCTGCCACACTGATCCTCAACATGGGGCCTCTCAGGGTGCGTGCTTAGTTCCCTCCTGTACTCCCTGTTCACCCACAATTGCGTGGCCACGCATGACTCCAACACCATCATTAAGTTTGCCCGACGACACAACGGTGGTAGGCCTGATCACCGACAACAATGAGACAAATCAAATCAAATCAAATTTTATTTGTCACATACACATGGTTAGCAGATGTTAATGCGAGTGTAGCGAAATGCTTGTGCTTCTAGTTCCGACAATGCAGTAATAACCAACAAGTAATCTAACTAACAATTCCAAAACTACTGTCTTATACACAGTGTAAGGGGATAAAGAATATGTACATAAGGATATATGAATGAGTGATGGTACAGAGCAGCATAGGCAGGATACAGTAGATGGTATCGAGTACAGTATATACATGAGGTGAGTATGTAAACAAAGTGGCATAGTTAAAGTGGCTAGTGATACATGTATTACATAAGGATGCAGTCGATGATATAGAGTACAGTATATACGTATGCATATGAGATGAATAATGTAGGGTAAGTAACATTATATAAGGTAGCATTGTTTAAAGTGGCTAGTGATATATTTACATCATTTCCCATCAATTCCCATTATTAAAGTGGCTGGAGTTGAGTCAGTGTCAGTGTCAGTGTCAGTGTCAGTGTGTTGGCAGCAGCCACTCAATGTTAGTGGTGGCTGTTTAACAGTCTGATGGCCTTGAGATAGAAGCTGTTTTTCAGTCTCTCGGTCCCAGCTTTGATGCACCTGTACTGACCTCGCCTTCTGGATGATAGCGGGGTGAACAGGCAGTGGCTCGGGTGGTTGATGTCCTTGATGATCTTTATGGCCTTCCTGTAACATCGGGTGGTGTAGGTGTCCTGGAGGGCAGGTAGTTTGCCCCCGGTGATGCGTTGTGCAGACCTCACTACCCTCTGGAGAGCCTTACGATTGTGGGCGGAGCAGTTGCCGTACCAGGCGGTGATACAGCCCGCCAGGATGCTCTCGATTGTGCATCTGTAGAAGTTTGTGAGTGCTTTTGGTGACAAACCAAATTTCTTCAGCCTCCTGAGGTTGAAGAGGCGCTGCTGCGCCTTCTTCACGATGCTGTCTGTGTGAGTGGACCAATTCAGTTTGTCTGTGATGTGTATGCCGAGGAACTTAAAACTTGCTACCCTCTCCACTACTGTTCCATCGATGTGGATAGGGGGGTGTTCCCTCTGCTGTTTCCTGAAGTCCACAATCATCTTCTTAGTTTTGTTGACGTTGAGTGTGAGGTTATTTTCCTGACACCACACTCCGAGGGCCCTCACCTCCTCCCTGTAGGCCGTCTCGTCGTTGTTGGTAATCAAGCCTACCACTGTTGTGTCGTCCGCAAACTTGATGATTGAGTTGGAGGCGTGCGTGGCCACGCAGTCGTGGGTGAACAGGGAGTACAGGAGAGGGCTCAGAACGCACCCTTGTGGGGCCGCAGTGTTGAGGATCAGTGGGGTGGAGATGTTGTTGCCTACCCTCACCACCTGGGGGCGGCCCGTCAGGAAGTCCAGTACCCAGTTGCACAGGGCGGGGTCGAGACCCAGGGTCTCGAGCTTGATGACGAGCTTGGAGGGTACTATGGTGTTGAATGCCGAGCTGTAGTCGATGAACAGCATTCTCACATAGGTATTCCTCTTGTCCAGATGGGTTAGGGCAGTGTGCAGTGTGGTTGAGATTGCATCGTCTGTGGACCTATTTGGGCGGTAAGCAAATTGGAGTGGGTCTAGGGTGTCGGGTAGGGTGGAGGTTATATGGCCCTTGACTAGTCTCTCAAAGCACTTCATGATGACGGAAGTGAGTGCTACGGGGCGGTAGTCGTTTAGCTCAGTTACCTTAGCTTTCTTGGGAACAGGAACAATGGTGGCCCTCTTGAAGCATGTGGGAACAGCAGACTGGTATAGGGATTGATTGAATATGTCCGTAAACACACCGGCCAGCTGGTCTGCGCATGCTCTGAGGGCGCGGCTGGGGATGCCGTCTGGGCCTGCAGCCTTGCGAGGGTTAACACGTTTAAATGTCTTACTCACCTCGGCTGCAGTGAAGGAGAGTCCGCATGTTTTCGTTGCAGGCCGTGTCAGTGGCACTGTATTGTCCTCAAAGCGGGCAAAAAAGTTATTTAGTCTGCCTGGGAGCAGGACATCCTGGTCCGTGACTGGGCTGGATTTCTTCTTGTAGTCCGTGATTGACTGTAGACCCTGCCACATGCCTCTTGTGTCTGAGCTGTTGAATTGAGATTCTACTTTGTCTCTATACTGACGCTTAGCTTGTTTGATAGCCTTGCGGAGGGAATAGCTGCACTGTTTGTATTCAGTCATGTTACCAGTCACCTTGCCCTGATTAAAAGCAGTGGTTCGCGCTTTCAGTTTCACGCGAATGCTGCCATCAATCCACGGTTTCTGGTTAGGGAATGTTTTAATCGTTGCTATGGGAACGACATCTTCAACGCACGTTCTAATGAACTCGCACACCGAATCAGCGTATTCGTCAATATTGTTATCTGACGCAATACGAAACATGTCCCAGTCCACGTGATGGAAGCAGTCTTGGAGTGTGGAGTCAGCTTGGTCGGACCAGCGTTGGACAGACCTCAGCGTGGGAGCCTCTTGTTTTAGTTTCTGTCTGTAGGCAGGGATCAACAAAATGGAGTCGTGGTCAGCTTTTCCGAAAGGAGGGCGGGGCAGGGCCTTATATGCGTCGCGGAAGTTAGAGTAACAATGATCCAAGGTTTTTCCACCCCTGGTTGCGCAATCGATATGCTGATAAAATTTAGGGAGTCTTGTTTTCAGATTAGCCTTGTTAAAATCCCCAGCTACAATGAATGCAGCCTCCGGATAAATGGATTCCAGTTTGCAAAGAGTCAAATAAAGTTTGTTCAGAGCCATCGATGTGTCTGCTTGGGGGGGGATATATACGGCTGTGATTATGATCGAAGAGAATTCTCTTGGTAGATAATGCGGTCTACATTTGATTGTGAGGAATTCTAAATCAGGTGAACAGAAGGATTTGAGTTCCTGTATGTTTCTTTCATCACACCATGTCTCGTTAGCCATAAGGCATACGCCCCCGCCCCTCTTCTTACCAGAAAGATGTTTGTTTCTGTCGGCGCAATGCGTGGAGAAACCAGCTGGCTGCACCGATTCCGATAGCGTCTCTCCAGTGAGCCATGTTTCCGTGAAGCAAAGAACGTTACAGTCTCTGATGTCCCTCTGGAATGCTACCCTTGTTCGGATTTCATCAACCTTGTTGTAAAGAGACTGGACATTGGCGAGAAGAATGCTAGGGAGTGGTGCACGATGTGCCCGTCTCCGGAGTCTGACCAGAATACCGCCTCGTTTCCCTCTTTTTCGGAGTCGTTTTTTTGGGTCGCTGCATGGGATCCATTCCGTTGTCCTGGGTGAAAGGCAGAACACAGGATCCGCGTCGCGAAAAACATATTCTTGGTCGTACTGATGGTGAGTTTTTGCTAATCTTATATTCAGTAGTTCTTCTCGACTGTATGTAATGAAACCTAAGATGACCTGGGGTACTAATGTAAGAAATAACACGTAAAAAAACAAAATACTATAGGCCTATAGGAAGGAGTTCAGATACCTGGCATTGTGGTGCCAGGACAACAACCTCTTCCTCAACGTGATCAAGACAAAGAAGATGATTGTGGACTACAGGAAAGGGAGGGCTGATTACGCCCACATTCACATCGAAGGGGCTATAGTGGAACTGGTCGAAAGATTCAAGTTTTTTGGTGCCACTAAGGACGTATCATGGTCCAAATACACGCCAATGCCTCTTCCGACCTCAGGAGGCTGAAAAGATTGGGCATGGTCCCTCAAATCCTCAAAAAGTTCTACAGCTGCACCATTGAGAGCATCTTGACAGGCTGCATCACCACTTGGTATGGCAACTGCTCGGTGTCCGATCACAAGGCGCTACAGAGGGTAGTGCGTACGGCCCAGTACATCACCGAACTCTCAGCCATCCAGAACATCTATACTAGGCGGTGTCAGAGGGAAGCCCTAAAAAATGTCAAAGACTCCAGCCACCCAAGTCATATACTCTTCTCTCTGCTACCGCACAGCAAGCGGTACCGGAGCACCAAGTCTGTGACCACAAGGCAACTGAACAGCTTTTGCCCGTAAGACTGCTGAACAGATAACCAAATGGCTATCTGGACAATTTACTTTGATCCCCTTCATTCTTTATTTCTTTATCTTAATAGTTTTGCACAGACTCCCTTGCTCTATGCCCACTCACCCCAACACACACACACACACACACACACACACACACACACACACACACACACACACACACACACACACACACACACACACACACACACACACACACACACACACACACACACACACACACGTAGACACAATTTACATGTGCTGCTGCTACTCTATTTATTAAATATCCTGACTGCCTAGTCACTTTTACCCCTACTCACATGTACAGTTGAAGTCGGAAGTTTCCATACTTTAGCCAAATACTATAAAAATGCAGCAGGTAGGTTCACCTGCCTTCAACCAAAATGGAAGGAGTCAGAAGAAGAGTGAGGATGAGAGGAGGAGTACACAGAGGAGGAGAAGGAGGTAGAGGAGGAGGAAGGAGGCAGAGGCAGAGGAAGAGGCAGAGGAAGAGGCAGAGGAAGAGGCAGAGGAAGAGGCAGAGGCCGTGGCAGAGCCAGAGGTCGAGGAAGACCTGAACCAGGAGGAGAACGTGCACAAAGAAGAAGAGGACCAAACTTATCAAATGACATTGGTGCAACACTAGTGGACCATGTTGCGAACCACGGATTGACGCTGAGGGAGGCTGGACTGAGAGTTCAGCCAAATTTGAGCAGATATACAGTGGCATCTGTCATAAGGACTTTTCGAAAGGAAAACAGGTAGAAGATCTGTCTACAGTTACAGTAATCAGCTGCTTATTGTATGCACCACATCAGCACTTGTCATACCCCTTCCTGTGACATTGTACAGTAAGTTACATGTATTATCCTCTACATAGGTTTGGGGGTCGGGAACGACAAGGAGAAAGGGGGCCCATATTCACGCAAGAACAAGAGAGAGAGATAATAAACATGGTTTTGGCCAATAATGCTATCAGGCTCAGAACTACAAGCCAACATTATTGGTGACCATCCCATTTTCGAAAATGTCCATCAGGTCTCTCAGTCAACACTGGCAACCACCCTGAAAAGACATCAGGTTCAAATGAAACAACTTTATCGAGTGCCTTTTGAGCGGCATTCAGAGCGGGTCAAACGGCTGCGACATGAGTATGTGGAGGTTTGACAATTAGACTTGCTAAAAGTGTTAGGTTAGCAACAGCAGTGTGTAACTGGTTCAAAAAGATTGATGGCATATGAAATGTGTTTCGTATGGTAACAATATTATTTTTATGAAGTCGTGTATAGTTTTGACAAGTGTTCCATTTTGCAAATGATCTGAAGTGTTGTGCTACTTTGGTGTAGGGTTGTGCTAATTGTGTGTAGTGTTTTGACAAACCGGGCCCTGTTTTCAAAATTGTGCTTAAACAATTGAGAAACTGTAATCCTAGTAAAAACTCCCTGTGTTAGGTCAGTTAGGATCACCACTTTAGTTTAAGAATGTGAAATGTCAGAATAATAGTGAGAATTTATTTCAGCTTTTATTTCTTTCATCAAATTCCCAGTGGGTCAGAAGTTTACATACACTCAATAAGTATTTGGTAGCATTGCCTTTAAATTTAACTTGGGTCAAATGTTTTGGCTAGCCATTCACAAGCTTCCCACAATAAGTTGAGTGAATGTTGGCCCATTCCTCCTGACAGAGCTGGTGCAACGGAGTCAGGTTTGTAGGCATCCTTGCACACGCACTCTTTTTCAGTTCTGCCCACAAATTTTCTATAGGATTGAGGTCAGGGCTTTGTGATGGCCACTCCAATACCTTGCCTTTGTTGTCCTTAAGCCATTTTGCCACAACTTTGGAAGTATGCTTGGGGTCATTGTCCATTTGGAAGACCCATTTGTGACCAAGCTTTAACTTCCTGACTGATGTCTTGAGATGTTGCTTCAATATATCCACCTAATTTTCCTCCCTCATGCCATCTATTTTGTGAAGTGCACCAGTCCCTCTTGCAGCAAAGCACCCCCACAACATGATGCTGCCACCCCCGTGCTTCATGGTTGGGATGGTATTCTTTGACTTGCAAGCCTCCCCCTTTTTCTTCCGAACATAACAATGGTCATTATGGCCAAACAGTTCTATTTCGGTTTCATCAGACCAGAGAACATTTCTCCAAAAAGTACCATCATTGTCCCCATGTGTTGTTGCAAACCGTAGTCTGGCTTTTTTAATGGCAGTTTTGGAGCAGTGGCTTCTTCCTTGCTGAGCGGCCTTTCAGGTTATGTTGATATAGGACTCTTTTTACTGTGGATATAGATAATTTTGTACCTGTTTCCTCTATCTTCACAAGGTCCTTTGCTGTTGTTCTGGGATTGATTTGCACTTTTCGCACCAAAGTACGTTCATCTCTAGGAGTCAGAACGCGTCTCCTTCCTGAGCGGTATGACAGCTGCGTGGTCCCATGGTGTTTATACTGGCGTGCTATTTTTTGTACAGATGAAAGTGGTGCCTTCAGGCGTTTGGAAATTGTTCCCAATGATGAGCCAAACTTGTGGAGGTCTACAATTTTTTTTCTGAGGTCTTGGCTGATTTCTTTTGACTTTCCCATGATGTCAAGCAAAGGGGCACTGAGTTTGAAGGTCGGCCTTGAAATACAGCCACAGGTACACCTCCAATTGACTCAAATTATGTCAATTAGCCTATCAGAACATTCTAAAGCCATGGCATAATTGTTTAAAGACACAGTCAACTTAGTGAATGTAAACATCTGACCCACTGGAATTGTGATACAGTGAATTATAAGTGAAATAATCTGTCTGTAAACAATTGTTGGACAAATTACTTGTGTCATGCACAAAGTAGATGTCCTAACCGACCAAAACTATAGTTTGTCAACAAGAAATTTGTGGAGTGGTTGAAAAACGAGTTTTAATGACTCCAACCTAAGTGTATGTAAACTTCTGACTTCAACTGTACTACCTCAAACCCAAGTATATTGACTTGGTACTGGTACTCCTTGTATATAGCCTTGTTTTCATTTTATTGTGTTACTATTTCCTCTTTAATTTAGCAAATATTTGTCTTACTTTTTAAGCCTTCACTGTTGGGAATGGGCTCGTATGTTAGCATTTCACTTTAAAGTCTGCACCTGTCGTATTCGGCGCATGTGACCAATAACATTTGACTTGACTAATGGTTGCTATGAAACCAACCACTGATTGAACTATTTGACAAAATGCATGTTTCTTATCTTTGTGACGCATAAGATCAAAAACAATCAATATACATGCGAAAACAGAGATATTGAATCAAACAATAAAATAAAATCTACCTGCAGCAGAGCAGGCTGGGAAATATGACAATGAGGCCCCTCCCACATCTGTGGATGACGCCATGAATGTCATTCCCTGTCTCTGCTTATTCTTAATGGAGTTAAAAGCATTCCGTCATAACGAATTCCAGTTATCAACACTAACTCTAGGGTTCGTATCACTCTCTTGAGGGTTAAGATAACTCTCAGTAAGTAAAGGATGTGAATGCTTTGCCTTTGTTTAGCGCTGCTGCTTGTTTAATGGGACTTTGCTAAGCATGCATAATCAAGAGCAGGCTGAGCGGTAGCTAGCGTTAGCAGTTGTGACGGCTGGTGGTGGTGGAGGGGCTAAGGCTAAGCTCTGGGGGGCTCTGGGCTGCTAGGCCCGTGATGGAGCACCACACAGCCACAAACATCCATTCAGCACCCACACGCTCATTAATCCTGCCAAACTCCACTTGTTACCCGCACGCACAGGAAATCATGGGATAGGTAAACACGGAGCGGGCACCATCCATCACACACCCACCCACGCACACACAAACACACACGCTGATAAACACAAATTCACACACACACACGCTGATAAACACTTATTGTATATAATCACATACACACAAATACTGAAACTCATTCAAACATGCACACAACTGCACACGCGTGCATGGTCGCTCACAAACACAACAATTATAGAGCCTCTCTAACTCAGAAGGACCACATTAGGTCTATTGGTTTGGGTAATTCACATCACAAACAGGGATCGTTTGTTTTTAAATGGGGTGTTGCCAAAGTAATGTTGACCTTGTATGATGGACATACTGTAGAGTGTCGATTAACATATAGATAGAGTTAAGTATTATAATATTATATTGAAAATAGTATTCTCATAATGTACGTTGCTCAGAAATACTTCCAATGTTAATACTGGAAAGGTCTACTTGGTTCAGTAGAAAGATATATTGCCACAAGCCCTGGAAGAATCAATAGAATTTGACCTCAGTTTGCCCTCTGCTTGAATGGAGAAGTTATGGGACGGCGCAGGCCTTGACATTAGCTTATTTGATCTGTATTTTCCAAGACACAACAGCTGTCTCTGGCTACCCACTCTCTCTCTTTATCTCTCTCTCTCTCTCTCTCTCTCTCTCTCTCTTCCTTTCCTTGTCTCTCTCTCTCTCTCTCTCTCTCTCTCTCTCTCTCGCTCTCTCACAAAAACATAAACACACACACACACACAGATGATGACAAATGTTGTGCGGTGCTGCGGTGAGCCTCCTCTCTCTCTCTCTCTCTCTCTCTCTCTCTCTCACACACACAAAAATACAAACACACACAGATGATGACAAATGCTGTGCGAGAACAGTTACACAGCTCAATGGGTAGGTACATTCGTAGAACAGATCTGTTATTTCTATAGACCTATCTGACAATATAATTTACACTAGCCATCAGTACATAACATAAAATTTATATTTGACAAGGGGAATAATACCATTCACATGTATTCACTCAGCTAGGAAGGATTTTCACATAATGGACTCGAGCTTGTTTTGCTTTTGTTTTACCATCCTGTGTTCAAAATGGCCACCCTTGCACAGGACAGATGACATATGCTCCCCTACCGCTACTCACATGCTAATAAACTCCATTACAAGGCCTGTAAAAAGGCAGCATGTCCACAAATCAGTCTCAGTCTCTCTCTCTCTCTCCCACAGCCCGTCTCTATTTCACTCAATCCCTATATCACAGCACACACACCCAGGGGGCTCCCCCACCCCCTGCACAGCATTAAATAAGATGCTAAACCTCTCTGAAACACACACACACCTCCCCCTCTCCCTCTGTCCTTTGTCTCGGCTCCCGTGCAGCTGCATGCAGTTGAGAAACTCATAATATTTACCCAGGGAAGCCATGGTCCAGTGACGGCACCTAGCCAGGGCATAGGTCAGAGGTCACAGAGTGGTCCGAGGGCGGTCAGTGGGGAGCAGGTTCAGGTGAACTGAGGTCAGGGTTGACTGGTCTGGGATCAGGTCAGACTGAGGCTACTGGCTGGCCAACAGGGTCACTCTAGAGGGGGTATGTTAGTGTGATAAACTGGTCTAAGACCAGATTTCCTCTTTGGTTATAACCTTAGTAATTGTGGGATTTAGAATAGAATCTGACACAGGATCATTTCTAACTACACCGCGCTGCACAGCCCAGCAGACAGATGGAGAGTACTACTGTGGCTATACCTGCCTCTCACCTCAACTCACAGCTCACAAACTATTATACAGCGGGGCCGCGTACACTGTCAATCACGGGTAACCTCTCCGTCACTGAAAATCGCAGAAAATACGCACACGCACACACACCTACTTACACATCCACACAGCCCATCACATGCACACACATGCAACCACTTTCCCACCCGCACAGCCCTTCTCCTCAGTCTACTAGTACACACACACACACACACACACACACACACACACACATACACACACACACACACACACACACACGCACAGAGCCTTATAAACACACACACACACACACACACACACACACAAACACACACACTCACACACAGAGCCCTGGCACACGGAGTGGCGATGCCATCATGGAGTAGTAAAGCATTACCCTCTGTGTGGCTGGAGCCTCTCCAGAAATAGCCTCTGTAATGTATTCTCAGTGCGACCGTCGCTTTTGCACAATGGTGCCCTTAATAACACTCCATTTCTGTTGGCATAAATAAGGGCTGCATTTCCATCTTATTTCATGCAAATGAGCGCGGGGGCAGCCTAAACAAGTAGTGGGTATATACTGTTGTGTGCAGTAGTGGTGGTGTGACTGGGGGGAGGTTATGTAAGGTTACGTTCAGGCATTAACGCCACATTTTTAAGGTTAGGGTTAAGTTCAGGCATTAACTCCAAATGGTTAAGGTAACAGTTAAGGTTTGGGATAGGCTTAAAACTAAAATATCAAAAACAACTTTCTATCACTGGATTCAAACTTTGGAATCAGAGGCAGATGCTTACGCCAATCCGCCATCCCTGTCCACAGCACCCTAGCAAAACCCAAACCTACTTGAAGGTAACAGCGCTCAAGGTTGCCCCTAGTGGCCGGGTTTCCACGTCGTCTCCCGATGTCCTGAGACATGGATGGACGTTGAATACTGACCTTTATCATAGGTGACCTGGCTGTGGAGAGACGCCACAATGTGCCAACGACAGACAGCGCTGCGGTGAGAGACATCGTCACATAACCCATACCTGCGCCACTACAGGGAGCAGCCACCAAACCCACATAGATCCTGGCTAATGTTTCTCTAGATACACACAAATACATACACAAGTCCCCGTGAGAGAGAGAGAAGCAAGTAGGCCTCTCAGCCACCATCTTACTCAATCCCAATGGCCCAATCCTTACGTTGTGGTTGGAAGTCTATTATATATGTTGTGGTTGGAAGTTCATTCATTCAGTGCAATGATAATGGAGGCTTGACCTTGAGACCAAAGCCGTGAGGCTGGCCACATGTTGTTCTGAAAATGCATTAATTTACTGTAGGGTGTTGTGAAAGACTGCCACACACACAACTACTACAGGCATATGGAGGTTGAGGTTCTATGTTGGGTGAGGTGGTTGTGGAGGTGGAGAAAAGGATGAGGGTGGATGAGGAGGAATAGTGGGAGAGGATAGGAGAGGAAAGGAAAAGAGCGGAAAGCCAAGGTTTACAAGGGGTGGATGGTACACTCTGGTTCCAAAAAAGTTATTCAGCTGTTCCAGTAGGAGAACCCTTTTTGATTCCAGGGAGAACCCTTTTTGGTTCAACGTAAAAACCCTCTGAGGAAAGGGTCCAAAAGGCTTCTACCTGGAACCAAAAGGCTTCTAGCTGGAACCAAAAAGGGTTCTTCAAAGGGTTCTCTCCTATGAGGACAGCCAAAGAACATTTTTTTTCTAAGAGTGTAGTCAGATAAAACAGCTCGACTCTCTCTGAGGAAAGGTTCATGTCTCTCACTATCCCTTTCAATAACCCCCCCCCCCCCCCCCCCCCCCCTTTATATCCCTCCCGCTCTCTCTCTTTCTGCAGTGGTTAAATCATAAATTGCCCATTCTATATCTGCATTTCCCTGTCTCTCCCTCGATCCCTTTTATTCTCCCCCCTTTCCATCACCCAGCATTTGCTTTTGCCCCCACTCCCTCTATCTTACTTTTATAATCATTCTCTCTCTGTCCCCTCCTCTCTCCTATCCTCCCACTTTGTCCCCTCCCTGCATTCTCTTCTGTTATAATACTAGTAATCTCGCAAGCCATATTCAAAGTCTCGAGGGAACCAGGGATGTTACGGCAGATGAGTGTGGGTGGGTGGTGATGGAGAGCCTGTACAGTACGTAGAGAAGAGTGGTCACAGTGACCTTCTGACCTCCATGAGATGAGAAGTGTAGAGGGTTGAGCAGTAGGTGTGGAGGAGGCCGCTAATAGCAAAATCCTCCGATCGCTGGGGGCACCACAGAACCAACAATGCTCGGCAGAGCTAGAGGAGCCAGGGAGGGTCCCAGTAAACCAATACACACCACCGCCACCCACGTCATTTAGCTTTAGCACGTTCCCACATCCCAGCTATAGAGAACAAAAAACATAAAGTGACCCTGCCACTGCCAGCGCTTTCTTTCTCCCCTCTCCACTCTCTCTCTCTCTCCCCCCATCACTCTCCGCCTCACTGTGTGAAATCAAATTTCCATGTGGCTCCAGTATCTGTTGCACAGCGAGGCGATTTATCAGGGATGCAAAGAGCATGCAAAAACAATCTTTATTACATCCATTTCCTGCTTGTCAGCTGGGATCATGTTGGCTGTTCATTAAAGGCGCGGTGCAGGTGAGGAGAATGCCTCCCGATGCCTTGATAGATTGTCTGCTCCCCCGCCGTGACAGCGGCTGGATGGATTGAACAGCGGGGGGTGATGTGGGGGTGGGGAGTGGGGGGCGGGGCGGGGGGGGGGGGGATGAAGGGGGGAGGAAAAGCGCTGACTCCAGTCACTCCCCCTGTCAGAAAGATTTTTACAGTGTCATTTTATACCAAACAACTAGGCTACCCACATACACAAATCTCACACCTACAACACGAGCAATCATGCACTCACACACATGGAAGCAAGCGTGGATATACTATCTGTGCACACGTGCACACACACACACACACACACACACACACACACACAGACACACGCGTATACACACACACACACACACACACACACATTTACAGGATGGGTTAAACTGATGTCAAAAGCCAACTGACTGCACATACAAACACACACACATAGAAATGACCACAAACACAAAGTGTTAAGATTTGTACCCTGTAACCATTTCCACTCGTGTCATTATCGGATATTGTTATGGAATCTCGGGTACTCAATAACTATTAAACAAAATGCTTGTATGTGGATATACTGTTTGTAAAAGGCTCATAGATAAAACACATTAAACAAATATCCCCTTGACATTAAATAATACAAACTAGGGTGCGATAAAATAAATCAAATGTGGAAAAATGGCTGTCTTTATTATTGCATCGCTGACAATTAACCAGCAGCACTACAGATGCATCATACTACTAATTCTTTAAGTCGACTAAATACTTTTATTTGGCCACCAAGGTGACAACATAAATGCTTGTCATGTAAGTAATGTATACCTACTGTATATCACCTCAATTAGATAAGGTGGTATGGCAATACAATATACAGTGCTTCTACTTAAGCCTCTGTAAATGGTTTTATACCGTATCATGCCATGATGTTAGAAGGCGTTAATTGCTCCATGATACTTCGTAAGAGTCTGTGAATGCTAATAATGGTGTTATGTCTACTAGATCACTTTGGAATATTGGTCTCAAATACTGTACCTATGAAATACAAACAAACACCCACCTATACACAGGACCCTGGGACTAAACACCTCCCTCTGCAACTGGATCCTTGACTTCATGACGGAACGCCCCCAGGTGGTAAGGGTAGGTAGCAACACAGGGGCCCCTCAGGGGTGCGTGCTTAGTCCCCTCCTATACTCCCTGTTGACTCATGACTGCACAGCCCGGCACGACTCCAACACCATCATTAAGTTTGCCGATGACACAACAGTGGTAGGCCTGATCACCGACAACGATGAGACAGCCTATAGGGAGGAGGTCAGAGACCTGGCCATGTGGTGCCCGGACTACAACCTCTCCCTCAACGTGATCAAGACAAAGGAGATGATTGTGAACTACAGGAAAAGGAGAACCGAGCACGCCCCCATTCTCATCGACGGGGCTGTAGTGGAGCAAGTTGAGAGCTTCAAGTTCCTTGGTGTCCACATCACCATCAAACTAACATGGTCCAAGCACACCAAGACAGTCGTGAAGAGGGCACGACAAAACCTATTCCCACTCAGGTGACTGAAAAGATTTGACATGGGTACTCAGATCCTCAAAAGGTTCTACAGCTGCACCATCGAGAGCATCCTGACTGGTTGCATCATTGCCTGGTATGGCAACTGCTCGGCCTCCGACCGCAAGGCACTACAGAGGGTCTTCCTCTGCCAAGCTTCCTGTCATCCAGGACCTCTAAACTAGGCGGTGTCAGAGGAAGGGTCTAAAAATTGTGAAAGACTCCAGCCACCCAAGTCATAGACTGTTCTCTCTGCTACAGCACGGCAAGTGGTACCGGAGGGCCAAGTCTAGTTCCAAGATGCTTCTAAACAGCTTCTACCCCCTAGCCATAAGACTACTGAACATCTAATCAAATGACTACCCAGACTATTTGCACCCCCCCCCCCCCCCGTTACACTGCTGCTACTCTCTGTTATTATCTATGCATACGTCACTTTAATAACTCTACCTACATGTATACATTACCTCAATCATCTTGACTAACCGGTGCCCCCGCACATTGACTCTGTACTGGTACCCCCTGTATATAGCCTATTGTTATTTTTGCTGCTGCTCTTTAATTATTTGTTACTTTTATTTCTTATTTTTGTAGGTATTTTTCTTAAAACTGCATTGTTGGTTAAGGGCTTGTAAGGAAGCATTTCACTGTAAGGTCTACACCTATTGTATTCGGCGCATGTGACAAATACAATTTGATTTGATTTGAGATAGCATGTCACCTTTGTAGCCTTTCCCCATCCAACTGAGTTCCTATTGTCTCGGTTCCAATGACATGCAATGGCAGTGGTGTATGGTTTATATGGTAGGTAGGGAATGGATGTTTGAGTGCATCAGGAGAGAGATGAACAGTGGCCAATCAGTGTTGATGGTGTGGTGACAGGGACACTCTGGGATGGTGGGGCATCGCCATTAGCTGATTAATCTGCCCAGCACTCCGGATCACATCTCATGATCATCATAATATTACTAAATGACTTCAGTAGATGTTGAAGTGCAATGCATTGGACGTGAAGAATTGTGTTTTTTGCATTTCATGAAGTTCGCTCTCCTTTCACGTGATTGACTAAGGACTTTTAGTTCCGTAGATCGTCAATATGATAATACTGTGTATTATAATAACAATATATAGGTAACATTGTGGGGAACTGGTATAGTACATCTTCTTTAGCCAAAGCTCAGAGTTCTATGACACTGAGTCGGTTGCTCAGCAACAACACAGCTGCAGGCACCATGCTGCCAGTCATAGGCCAGTCAATTCCTCCTTTGGTCGTCTTTCCTTCCAGTTCTCTGCTGCCAATGACTGGAACGCACTGCAAAAATCTCTGAAGCTGGAGACTCATATCTCCCTCACTAGCTTTAAGCACCAGCTGTCAGAGCAGCTCACAGATCACTGCATCTGTACATAGCCCATCTGTAAACAGCCCATCTATCTACCTACCTCATCCCCATACAGTATTTATTTATTTATCTTGCTCCTTTGCACCCCAGTATCTCTACTTGCACATTCATCTTCTGCACATCTACCATTCCAGTGTTTAATTGCTATATTGTAATTACTTCGCCACCATGACCTATAGAACTGGTAAGGCAATACGCCTTAACTCCCTTATCTTACCTCATTTGCACTCACTGTATATAGACTTTTGTTTTCTTTTGTTCTACTGTCTTATTGACTATGTTTTGTTTTTTCCATGTGTAACTCTGTGTTGTATGTGTTGAATTGCTATTCTTTATCTTGGCCAGGTCGCAGTTGCAAATGAGAACTTGTTCTCAACTGGCCTACCTGGTTAAATAAAGGTGAAATAATTTTTTTTTTAAATAATAAAAAATAAAAAATGACAAGGTAGCCAGACTACATACAGGATAAACACTGCAGTTAGCTACGCTAGCCTCGACACATGACATTTTTAACAACGCTTTTTTTCTGATAATTAGTTCATTGCATCCGCTGTGGAGCCCAGTTTCATAATATGAGCATATTTCCCAGCTGCTTTCCATCGTTTTAAAGTAATCATGAAAAAAACAGGCCTTATGTTAGGGCATTTTTCACCCTGCCAGCTCCTATTAGTTCTATTGAGCACCATGGCACCAACTCACCTTCCGAATGTTCTATTCCCAGTTTATTGTTCTACGTCACAATGCTATTGTTGGCAATGAGACCTGCCCACGTTGTTTATAGTTTGAACGTAAACAACAGCAAAAAATTACTCATAAAACTCTGAGGTCGTCCCATTGTTTCTTATAGGGGAAATACAGGTATGTTTGTCTATTTCGGCAAATATCTCGCAATGTGTATATGTAACAGTATAACTTTAGTCCGTCCCCTCACCAAGGACCCTCTGCACACATAGACAACTGACACCCACGAAGCATCGTTACCCATTGCTCCACAACAGCCACAGCCCTTGCAGAGGAAGGGGAACCACTACTTCAAGGTCTCAGAGCGAGTGACATCACCAATTGAAACACTATTAGCGCGCACCACTGCTAACTAGCTAGCCATTTCACATCGGTTACACTCACCCCCCTTTTGACCTCATCCGATTGAAACGATGTTAGCGCGCACCACCGCTAACTAGCTAGCCATTTCACATCGGTTACATACTGTACATTTGGATTTTTTCAAGTCAGACGCCATTTTAATCATGAGAATCTCCTCTTTCTAATGATGTAAGACAGCGAGGGCAGCGAGCTAAGTTGTTATCAAATGCTAGCCCCAAAATACTTTTTGCCCTTGGAACGCTGAGCTCCCCCCAATGTTTTCCTATGGAGAGGTCTATTTCGCCAAATATCTCACAATGTGTATATTTCGATTTTTTTAAGTTTCGAATAAATTCCAGATCTGGCATACACTCTCTCTCCTGTCGTCTTGTCTTTCTTATACTTATACCCGAGTGGCGCAGTAGTCTAAGACACTGCATCTCAGTGCAAGAGGTGTCACTGCAGCACCAGGTTTGAATCTAAGCTGCATCACATCCGGCTGTGATTAGGAGTCCCATAGGGCGGCGCACAATTGGCCCAGCGTCGTCTGGGTTTGGCCGAGGTAGGTCGTCATTGTAAATAAGAATTTGGTCTTAACTGACTTGCCTAGTTAAATAAAGGTTAAATAAATAAAAAATACTCCACATTTGTGCTGACAGATCAACAGTTTCAAATTACTTTTCAGTATGTTCACAGAAAATCTGAAGTTGCCATACACAAGTGAAAAGTAGTCAGGGGGTTGCACATGGTGCACCAAGGTAAAACAACATCAGAATCATTGCTTGCATGACATGCTGCGTGCCAACCTGGTCTCATAGACTAGACGTAACATAGTTGAAGTAAATCCGGGACACTGAAATTAGTATGATATGTTACGTTTGCTGTATATATTTTTGATATTGCAAATGTGCATTATTGTTGCGTTACCATCTTTATTGCAAAAATAAATACAAATGCGAACATCACTTTATTTAGCGACACATTATTTTGACAGAGGCAATGAACTGTCCATTGATCAGCACAGCAAATGATAAAACAGGAATACAGACAGACTCTATCTATCTGAGCTACTGTGTCCAACATGACATGTATTGCTAAAATAGAGGTTTAACTTCTCTAGGGTAGGGGGCAGCATTTGGAATTTTGGATAAAAAGCATGCCCAAATTAAACTACCTTCTACTCAGGCCCAGAAGATAGGATATGCATATATGTATACATATGTAGATTTGGATAGACAACACTCTAAAGTTTCCAAAACTGTTAAAATAATGTCTGTGAGTATAACAGAACTGATTTGGCAGGCGATAACCAGAGAAAAATCCATTCAGGAAGTAGGATTTTTTGTGTGTAGTTTTCTATTCAAATCCATTACAGTATCCATTGACTTCAGACTCAAATTGCAGTTCCCATGCCTTCCACTAGATGTCAACAGTCTTTAGAAATTGTTTCAGGCTTGTATTCTGAAAAATTAGGGAGTAAGAGCAGTCTGAATGAGTGGACCCTGCCATGTCACAGAGCTTTTTCATGCTCGCAACCAGAGAGAGTGCCTTTCTTGTTTACCTTTTATATTGACTACGTTATTGTCCGGTTGAAATATTATCGATTATTTAGGCTAAAAACAACCTGAGGATTGAATATAAACATCGTTGGACATGTTTCTATGAACTTTACGGATACAATTTGGATTTTTTTGTCTGCCTGTTGTGACTGCGTTTGAGCCTGTGGATTACTGAAGAAAACAAGCGAACAAAACGGAGGATTTCGGATATAAAGAGAGACTTTATCGAACAAAAGGAACATTTATTGAATATGAATGTCTTCTGAGTGCAAACATATGAAGATCATCAAAGGTAAGTGATTGTTTTATCTTTATTTCTGACTTGTGTAACTCTTCTACTTGGCTGGTTGCTGTTTGTAATAATTTGTCTGCTGGGGCTATGTTATCAAATAATTGTAAGGTATGCTTTCACCATAAAGCATATTTGAAATCTGACACCGTGGTTAGATTCACAAGAAGTTAATCTTTAAACCTATGTAAAATAGTTGTATCTTTTATGACTTTTTATAATGAGTATTTCTGTATTTGAATTTGGCGCTCTGCAATCTCACTGGACGTTGGCCAGGTGGGACGCTAGCGTCCCACATACCCTAGAGAGGTTAAGGAAATACAGGCATGCACCACATTACTACAATACAAAGCAGCTCAATCAAGCCTGATGGTCTTGTAAGTATAAAAGAAAAGCTTGCTTTCATTTAATTTCAAAAAGCATGAGAAGTTAGTGTAATGGAATAATGTCTTACTGTGGTGTGTGAAGAATCCAATATTTTACCTTGTATGAGGTACAAATCACATTATTATAGAAGCACCTCCTCTAAGAGTATGAATTAGGATGTTTGAGAAGGTTTGAATCCTAAGCAAACTGCCTACACATAATTTGAAGTACAATGCCAACATAGCTACTGTAGTAGGTCAAAGCTGTGCGCTGGAAAACCTTGGTAGAGCATGGGTGGAATAGGCACTGTAGTGCACTTTTTTTTTTTTTTGGCTTCAGACCAATGCCTATTCTCACTGTTTTTAATTAAATTCTGTCTAGGTTTAAGCCACTAAATATAAACATTTAGAATTAATCAAATGGTTTAAAGTTATGATTTTGTTCTTATTAGTAATTAATCCATGACATACAATATTGATATAAAGTATCATACTATTTTTTTTAGTATAATGTTGCAGTATAAAACAATTATTAGTGGTTGAAACACACACTCAGACAAACACACACATGCACAAGCACACACACACACACACACTCTCATTCAAGTAGCGTATACCCAGATTGGAGGTGATGGGGTACATTTGATAGAACTCTGTGCAAGAATAGTCTCAGGCTCTGATTACATTACCTATAAAAGAGAAGGATGGAAATAGAGGAGGGAGGAATGGAGGGAAGGAGCAGAGGGGGTCACCCCCGCTATTAAAATCAATAAGCATTGATTCAAAGGTGGCTAAAGGTGATGTGTGTGTACATGATCCTTCAGGTCTCTGACTCTCAGACATACTAGAGACATAGGGAGAGAGTGGGGGGGGGGGGGTAGAGAGAGACAGCGAGAGAGATAGAGAGGAGTGCATCTAGAGAAAGGTAAGATGATGGCTTGGCAGAAACAAAATAAAAGAAGGAAGGAAGGAATGAATGAATAGAGAGAAATAAAGAGCAGAGAGAGAAAAGAGAGAAAGATAGAGGGAGAATTTATGCTTGGTGGAATCAATACAGAGGTGGAACAGAGAACAATGGCCTCAGAGGAGAGGAGAGTCAGTGATGCAGGTCTAATACTCTCTCTTTCTCTCTCTCTCTCTCTCTCTCTCTCTCTCTTCCCCCTTCTCTTCCTCTATTGTATTCTTTCATCCTCTCTCACTCTCTCTCCTTGTTCTTTTTCGTCCTCTCCATGCTTAATCTCTCTCCCTCTCTCTCTTTCTCTGTACCTGTATCCTTGTCTTTCGCCCTCTCTCACTCTCCCTCCCAGCATCCTGTTCTCTCTCTCTGTCTCTCCCCCTCTCTAGCCACCTCTCTCTCTCTCTTTCTCCGTCTCTCAGTATGCAGAGCAGATAGGAGTCATCCGCCTACAGCAAACCTGCCATGACACGGAGCCACTTCCTCACGGAAAACAAATCTCACACGACACAATTCAGCTACACACATGCGCAAGCACACACACTGACATACAAGCATTCACACACACACACACACACACACACACACACACACACACACACACACACACACACACACACACACACACACACACACACACACACACACACACACACACACACACACACACACACACACACACACACACACACACACCCAACCACTTCTCAATTTCTATCAGCACTTGAGTGTACCCAGGCCTTAATTAGTTCTTGATGAATGAGCCCATAAGATGCTGTTCTTTCATTTCCCTTGTTGCCAGATATTCCACTAATCGTAGTGAAAAGTATCCTTATTGCGCTGCTGTGACTGAGAGGCGACCAGTACCAGACACTCTGATTGGCTGGCTTGGCTAAATAACACCACTCCACTCCAACAGAAGAAGAGGAGGACGGGATAAGATACATACAATTTTTACACTGACTCCCTGACTTGCTCCTTCAGACTTTCTACACATCCTCTCAAATAAACGACTTACACTAAAAACAGATTTGGATGTCTAAATATACACATCTGAAACCGCTTGTATTAGTCCTTAGCTAATACAATAACGGTCATTTTTCCCAAACACCTTATTGTGTTAATGAAGGCAGAGGATCCACAGGAGAGGAGATTAGAATACAAAACAAATAAATAATGATGTTCATTAATACAGAAAACAAAATGCTCTTGTCTCTGCCTTGCATGGCTGAGCCACGTTCAGTAGGCAATGGCTGTGTAAGAGAGGCATGTTTGTTCTATGTTATTCACTTCTATCTGTAACATCATGCGCTGCTTAACGTGGCCCTGTCTTGTATTGTATTGGTCTTGACTTTACCGTCATCGATGATGCTGACCACCACTCCGTTCCCTGTGATGTTCCTGCTCCACACTGGCATCACGTTCAGGTCAAAGTGACTGGAGCTGTATTGGCCATGGTTGAACTGTAGTAAAACACAGGCACATAGAGTAAAACACAGTCACAAACACACACGCACATCATATGTCACAAAGATAATAGCTATGTGACAAAACGTGTACACTCTTAGAGGAAAGATGACACCTAAAAGGGTTCTTCGGCTGTCCTCATAGCATAACCCTTTGAAGAACACTTTTTGGTGCCAGGGTAGAAACCTTTTGGTTCCTGGAACCAAAATGTTTCTACTACTGTACTATCACATAACAAATTATATGTCCCTCAGTTATGGCCCTTTAAATCCACTTCTTACTCCCTCATCCGCTCACTCCCTCTCTTCTCTCACTCCTTAAGTCACTCACTCCTGTAGCGCTATTTAAATCCATTCAGGTAGGGAAGCCTTTTCACCCTCTTTTGTTCAACACTCTGCCAACAAAAGGCATCACAGAACCTACCTTAGTGGCCACTGAATCTCATGCTAAGTAGAAGTTGAGAACCAAAGCGGGTTGACAAGATGAGGAGAAATGCAGTCAGTCAAAAGGGGGAATGTGTGTGTATTTTTGTGTTTGTGTGCATATGTGTGTGCGTGTCCGTCCATGTATGCGTGTGTGTTTTCCTCAGTGTGTGTGTGTGTAAGTGTGTACCAGAACGTCACAGACCCTTGACTAAACACAGTGCTGAAAAGGTTCAGGGTAGCGCTCGAGGGAGGCCCTACTCTGCGCACATCAAAACAGCCTCCATAACACACCCCGTGTGGCGAGGAGACAGAGTAGAGAGAGCCAGGAGCAGAACTACCCATAAGCCTCTCTGCTCCCCACAACCAACACACAGCGCACCGTTCAGTCACACACACACACAAAAACACCGTAAACCCACACGGGCACAAAACAAACAAGAGCCTTCCCCAAAATGTCAAACCCCTCACATGCACAAAGACAATTTGATATTTAAAGTGAGTGTTTTGAGAGGTTTCTATTCTGTTGTTGTTCTCCAGAATGAAGAGAGAGGGGAAGAGAGAGAAAGACAGAGAAGAAGAGTGGAGAGAGGGAAAATAAAGCAAGGAGAAGAGAAAAAAAGGGAGAAACGGCGAGAGAGAGAGAAAGAGAGGTAAAGAGCGAAAGTTAATGAGCGAGGGGGGGAGGTGGAATGAGGAGAGGAGAAAAAATGGGGAAGAGAGCAAAAAAGAGATGTAGAGAGTGAGGGAGAGCAGCTCAGATGAGTCTAACTAAACACAATAGATAAATAGTGCTCTGTGGGAGGGGGGGGGGGTGTGTGCCAGGGGAGCAGCGCTGCTTTGTAGTGGGAGAAGAAAAGGCCTGCCAGATGAATGGAGCCAGCGTCCACCAGAACAGGCCTGGCCCTAGGGAATCCACCAGCACACTGGGGGGACGGCGCTCAGCATACGGGCGGATGGATACACACACACACACACAGAAATAAGTGCACACACACTTTCACGCATACAGAAAAACCCACATACATGCACACAAGTAGCCTACATACACACCCACACACATATACACAGTGGCAACCCGTCATTCAGGGCAGGTGGGGGAGAACCACACCTTTTTTGAGCCCCACATTTTTGGCAGAAAAAAAAAACATGTTTTTGCCTGTTTGCATGTTATTTTGGCATTAATACGTATCACATATCAGTTTGCTAACAATGTTCAAAAATATATATATCATTGATTTAATAAAGCCGCATACAAACATGGTCTCTTTTTTTTGTTTTCTTGAGTAAGGCAGCTCCAAAATGCAGGTGTTTCAGCCTAGCTCAGTGCTTTCTGTGGCGGTGGGGCAAGTCAAAAGAAAATACGGAGCGCTGCGCCGTGATTGGCTCAGTGTTCTGTCACTCATGGGGACACTACGTCACTGCCAAGACTAAGGGTAGAGTTACATTAGAAGTACCCATCCAAGAAGGCTCCATGTCATTGGCAACAGATAGCATTATATGTACATTAGCTTTTAATGGACTGATCATGTCAACATCATACTTTAAAAATCTAATCTAGCAGTCATCATCATGAATCAAGTTGACAATCTACTGATAAATCATTTTTAATCCTTGTCATTTGAAGAGAAATAATGAAGAGAAATTATACATAAAATGTATCGGTGCTCATCGGACATTGGACATAAACATTACACAACAAGTTGGAAATCACAAATTCAACAATGAGTGGTGTGGAACGAATCCGTGATCGTGGCTAACTGCAAGCATTGCAAAGCAATCACTAGACTGCTATTCAGTGGAGTGGCTGTGTGGTCCCAAATCTAGGATTCAGGGGCTATTTTCTAAGTTTAAAATGATAAACATTCAACATTGGCCATGCTGTCAACGAAGCATGATTTGTGCCGCGCTCAAAACAGCAGTTAACTCGGAACTGCGAAAACTTGACTTCAGTGAGTTTAAGACAACTGGGAAGTCGGGAATAAATGAGCTCCGACTGGGAAAATGTGTCTTTGAACGGTCGTCCAACTCGGAATTGTAATTCCAGCCTCTTTCTAGACTAGAGCTACGACCTGAAGATCAATGACGTCATCATGATCAACCTTGTTTTTTTTCAGAGCTCCCAGGTGTTTTTAAAGCACCATAAATCCAGAGAATGCCAGACTTTGATGACAAAAGGACGCCACCTTCCTGTTCAAGTGAGCACAGCACAACAAGGTGAGTCCTAAAATGTATTGTATGCTGCTGCAAAAATTGTGTAATATGCCAGGGAGTTATGTGTACTGTAGCTAAGAAAGTAATACTAAGTGCATGTTGTCTAGTAAGATGTTAGTAGCCCATGTGCCTCACCCTAATAATTTGGTCTATTTCCCCCTCTTAATTTTGTCTACTGTTCCGATTTAATGGTGCACATGTAGCTTATAATCTGTTTTAGAGAAATGTAATCATCGAATATTGTTAGAGCTTTTATTGTCTGCTTATATGCCCCCTTTATTTTTCCTACGGTTCTGACTTGGTGTACAGGGAGAACACTGTAAGAACGGCCCATGTTCTAAATTCTGTCGCTGTACATTTCAAAGTGCTAAACAAATAGATATATTGACTACGTTCATCCTAGCTCGCTCATTAATGTCTTAATCGAAATTATGAATTGCCTCTTATCTGTTTGTTGTCCCCTTATGCCATAGTTTGCACATCTCAATTGTCAGTAGAAACCACATTTGTTTAAGCAAGGCAGCCATGTCATCTATGTTTTTTTAAAGGCAGAAAATTAGGCTGAATTAACTGTTTTGCTGCCAGAAAAGGCTCCGCTGATAGCCAGGTGTAGCTGTGGTAAGATGTTGGGACAGCTTTAAGTAGGCCCTAACAGTTTGTGGGCACCGTTTGTCACCGTTTTTCCCCACCAAGATTCACATGCTAAAATCACCACTGCATATACACATGCACGCACAAGCACACACACACAAAATGCACATGCGCAGATACACTTCCACTCACGCCCAAACAAACATTTCACACACAAATACACAACTTCCAGAGAGAACAACATTGACAGAACAACACTGGATACGTAGGAGCGTAGAATATACTGTATGCGTGTTACAAGTGCATGTGACACTGTCAGGATACCAATCATAGACGTAGACCAACTGTGAGTGAGTAGACAAACACACACTATGAGATCAGATACAGTAGAGTTAAACACACACACCACATCCGGTCCTGGCAGGCTACCAACCCTGGGCAGATTACTGACACTCAATCAATATCCATGTCCACTAGAGGCTGATTAAACAGAACAGATAAAAAGAGAGGGAGAGAGAGAGGAAAGAGAGAGAGAGAGAAAGAGAGAGAGAAATATGGAGAGAATGAAAAGGGGGAGAGAGAGGAATACACACAGAGCTAAACTCAACAAAAAAAAGAAAAAAAAGAAAAAAAAGAAAAAAAGAAAAAAAAAGAAACGTCCTCTCACTGTCAACTGCATTTATTTTCAGCAAACTTAACATGTGTAAGTATTTGTATGAACATAACAAGATTCATGAACTGAGGCATAAACTGAACAAGTTCCACAGACATGTGACTAACAGAAATGGAATAATGTGTCCCTGAACAAAGGGGGGGTCAAAATCAAAAGTAACATTCAGTATCTGGTGTGGCCACCAGCTGCATTGACTTCTTATGGCTGCAGGGGCAGTACTGAGTAGCTTGGATGAAAAGGTTCCTAGAGGTGCCCAGAGTAAACTGCCTGCTCAGTCCCAGTTGCTAATATATGAATATTATTAGTAGTATTGGATAGAAAACACTCTGAAGTTTCTAAAACTGTTTGAATGATGTCTGTCAGTATAACAGAACTCATATGGCAGGCAAAAACCTGAGAAGAAATCCAAACAGGAAGTGGGAAATCTGAGGTTGGTCGATTTTCAACCCAGCCCTTGAATACACAGTGGGATATTGGTTATGTTGCACTTCCTAAGGCTTCCACTAGATGTCAACCATCTTTAGAAACTTGTTTGAGGATTCTACTGTGAAGTGGGACCGCATGAGAGAGGAATGAGTCAGAGGTCTGCCAGCAGTCATGGGCTGGTTATGCGCATTTCACATGAGAGGGAGCTGCGTTCCTTTGCTTTTCTGAAGACAAAGGAATTCTCTGTTTGGAATATTATTGAAGTTTTATGTTAAAAACATACTAAAGATTGATTCCATACATCATTTGACATGTTTCTATGGACAGTAACTGAACTTTTTGACATTTCTTCTGCAACTAGGGAACGCACTTCATGACTTAGGATTTGTTTACAAAACGTGCTAACAAAAGTAGCTCTTTGGACTTCAATGATGGACATTATCGAACAAATCAAACATCTAATGTGGAACTGGGATTCCTGGGAGTGCATTCTGATGAAGATCATCAAAGGTAAGTGAATATTTATAATGTTATTTCTGATTTCTGTTGACTCCAACATGGCGGATATAGCTTTGTTTTCTGAGCGCCGTTCACAGATTATCATGGTTTGCTTTTTCCGTAAAGCTTTTTTGAAATCTGACACAGTGGTTGAGTTAAGGAGAAGTGTATCTATATTTCCATGACTAATAATTGTATTTTCATCGACATTTATAATGAGTAGTTCTGTAAAATTATGTAGCTCTCTGCAATATCACCGGATGTTTTTGGAACTAGTGAACATAACGCTCCAATGTATACTGAGGTTTTTTAAATATAAATATGAACTTTATCGAACAAAACATACATGTATTGTGTAACATGAAGTCCTATGAGTGTCATCTGATGAAGATCATCAAAGGTTAGTGATTAATTTTATCTCTATTTGTGCTTTTTGTGACTCCTCTCTTTGGCTGGAAAATGGCTGTGTTTTTCTGTGGCTTGGCTCTGAAATAACATAATCGTTTGTGATGCTTTTGCTATAAAGCCTATTTGAAATTTGACACTTTGGTGGGATTAACAACAAGATTACATTTAAAATGGTATAAGATGTATGTTTGAGGAATTTTAATTATGAGACTTCTGTTGTTTGAATTTGGCGCTCTGCACTTTCACTGGCTGTTGTCATATCAATCCCGTTAACGGGATTGCAGCCCTAAGAAGTTTAAGTACTGCAGTGCATCTCCTCCAAATGGACTGCACCATATTTTCCAGTTCTTGCTGTGTGATGTTACCTCACCCTTCCACTAAGGCACCTGCATGTTCCCGGATATTTCTGGGGGGAATGGCCCTAACCCTCACCCTCCGATCTAACAGGCCCCAGACATGCTCAATGGGATTGAAATAAACCACAGAATGAGCTGTATGGCTGGTGGCATTGTCATGCTGGAGAGTCATGTCAGGATGAGCCTGCAGGAAGGGTACCACACGAGGGAGGAGGATGTCTTCCCTGTAACACACAGTGTTGAGATTGCCTGCAATGACAACAAGCTCAGTCCAATGATGCTGTGACACCCCGCCCCAGACCATGACAGACCCTCCACCTCCAAATCAATCCTTCTCCAAAGTACAGGCCTCGGTGTAACACTCATTCCTTTGATGATAAACGCGAATCCGACCATCACCCCTGGTGAGACAAAACCGTGACTCGTCAGTGAAGAGCACTTTTTGCCAGTCCTGTCTGGTCCAGTGACGCCCATAGGCGATGTTGTTGCTGGTGATGTCTGGTGAGCACCTGCCTTTACAACAGGCCTACAAGCCCTCAGTCCAGGCTCTCTCAGCCTATTGCGGACAGTCTGAGCACTGATGGAGGGATTGTGCGTTCCTGATGTAACTCGGGCAGTTGTTGTTGCCATCATGTACCTGTCCCGCAGGTGTGATGTTCGGATATACCGATCCTGTGCAGGTGTTGTTACACGTGGTCTGCCACTGCGAGGACGATCAGCTGTCCATCCTGTCTCCCTGTAGCGCTGTCTTAGACGTCTCACAGTACGGACATTGCAATTTATTGCCCTGGCCACATCTGTAGTCCTCATGCCTCCTTGCAGCATGCCTAAGGCACGTTCACGCAGATGAGCAGGGACCCTGGGCATCTTTCTTTTGGTGTTTTTCAGAGTCAGTAGAAAGGCCTCTTTAGTGTCCTAAGTTTTCATAACTGTGGCCTTAATTGCCTACCGTCTGTAAGCTGTTAGTGTCTTAACGACCGTTCCACAAGTGCATGTTCATTAATTGTTTATGGTTCATTGAACAAGCATGGGAAACAGTGTTTAAACCCTTTACGATGAAGATATGTGAAGTTATTTGAATTTTTACGAACTATCTTTGAAAGACAGGGTCCTGAAAAAGGGACGTTTCTTTTTTTGCTGAGTTTCTATACTGTATAATACATTTTAGGTCAGGATAAACCTCTCTAGCCTGACCGTATGAAACCTGGAATTCCCTCACATCCAACAGAGAAAAGTAATTCTTCCACTCTCACTATTCTTTCTTTCTTTGTCTCTCTCCCTACCCTCCATCTTCCCCTGAGAACTAACCTGTCAGTCATTCGTTGCCATGGTTCATCAGAACTGGGGACATAGCCCACTCCTCAGCCACAGGGCTCTGTCAGATTAGCAGTTTAGTGTTTTTAGTCATCAATCTTGTTCTGGAGGCAGGTCTGCAGAGTGATCACGAGCTGGCACAGCCACAAAGTCATAAAAACAGGATTTTAAACCTAACCGTAACCTTAACCCTAACCTTAAACAGACTGCTAACCCTAATGCCTAACCCTAATCTTAAATTAAAGCTGCAATATGTCACTTTTTGAGCGACCCGACAAAATTCATATAGAAATGTGAGTTATAGATATGTCACTCTCATTGAAAACAAGTCTAAGAAGCGATAGATCTGTTCTATGTATGCTATTTCTATGCTTCCCATTCTTAAATGTGTTTTTTGTGTCTTTTACTTTCAGTTTTGTACACTAGCTTCAACCAGCTGAAAATACAATATTTTTGGTTATTGAAAATATATTTCACAGCGGTTTAGATGGTACAATGATTCTCTACACTCTGAGTGGTTGTTTTGTAATATAAACTGAAATTGACAAATTATTACAATTTTAGCAACCAGGAAATGGCGGAGCGATTTCTGCATATTGCATATTTTTTTAAACTTAATTTTTTTTTTGTTTTACCCCCTTTTCTTCCCAATTTCGTGGTATCCAATTGTTTAGTAGTTACTATCTTGTCTCATCGCTACAACTTCCGTACGGGCTCGGGAGAGGCGAAGGTCGAGAGCCGTGCATCCTCCGAAACACAACCCAACCAAGCCGCACTGCTTCTTAACACAGCGCGCATCCAACCAGGAAGCCAGCCGCACCAATGTGTCGGAGGAAACACCGTGCACCTGGCGACTTGGTTAGCGTGCATTGCGCCCGGCCCGCCACAGGAGTCGCTAGTGCGCGATGAGACAAGGATATCTCTACCTGCCAAACCCTCCCCTAACCCGGACAACACTAGGCCAATTGTGCGTCGCCCCATGGACCTCCTGGTCACGGCCGGCTGCGACAGAGCCTGGGCTCGAACCCAGAGTCTCTGGTGGCAGCATATTGCATCTTTAAGACCAAAAACCACATAAAAAAAAAAAAGTACAATATAGCCAATTTTTACTCTGCTGCTTGCCGATATAGCGGAAATCACTCAGTTCTGCCTCCAGGCCAAGATTCATGACAATAAACGTCAACCTGTGTCAGATTACACACTCACATGTCAATCAAATCTCAGGTGTAGGTGTAGGGTTGTGGAGTAAATTATTACATGTATTGAGTTACATGAAATCTGATTACAGAAAACTTTGACTGCAAACTGAATTTTGAAAAACTAGATGATTAACTGTTGGATTACTTTTAAATTGAGAAAGGAAAAAGGTGCAAGTTAAAGTTTGTTCCACCTGAGCGAGTCAAACCACAAGTCAGAGACCACTATGATGACAAACTAAATGCGTTAGTTAGCTAGTTAGCTAGTTAGTTAGTTAGCTAGTTTTTGTCTTCTTCTAATGCCTCATAGGGGGAAAGTAATCCAGAAGTAATCAGATTACGTTACAGAGTTTGGGTTATCCAAAAATAACCATAGTGATTATAATTTTGGACTGTAATGGATTACATTTAGAAATGAACCTACCCAACCCTGCTTAGGTGTGTGTGTAGTTGTTTGTCTGGACATGTTCATATCTGTATGACACACTACATGGTCAAAAGTATGTGGACACCCCTTCAAATGACTGGATTCAGCTATTTCAGCCACACCCGTTGCTGACAGGTGTATAAAACAAACACACAGCTATGCAATCTCCATAGACAAACATTGGCAGTAGAATGTCCCATACTCAAGAGCTCAGTGACTTTCAACGTGGCACTGTCATAGGAAGCCACCTTTCCAACATGTCAGTTCGTAAAAATTGTCTGTCCTCTGTTTCAACACTCACTACTGAGTTCCAATCTGCCTCTTGAAACAACGTCAGCACAAGAGCTGCTCATCGGGAGCTTCATGAAATAGGTTTCCATGGCCGAGCAGCTGACACAAGCCTAAGATCACCATGTGCAATACCAAGCGTTGGCTGGAGTGGAGTAAAGCTCACCGCCATTGAACTATGGAGCAGTGGAAATGCGTTCTCTGGAGTAAACATCTGGCAGTCCGACGGACGAATCTGGGTTTGTCGGATGCCAGGAGAATACTACCTGCCCGACTGCATAATGGTGCATGACTGCAATAATGGTCTTGGCATGTTTTTCATGGATCGGGCTAGGCCCCTTAGTTCCAGTTAAGGGAAATCTTAACACTACAGAATACAATTACATTCTAGACGATTCTGTCCTTCCAACTTTGTGGCAACAGTTTGGGGAAGGCTCTTTCGTATTTTAGCATGACAATGTACACAAAACGAGGTCCATACAGAAATGGTTTGTTGCGATTGGTTTGGAAGAACTTGACTGGCCTGCACAGAGCCCTGACCTCAACCCCATCGAACACCTTTGGGATGAATTGGAATGCCGACTGCCTAATTGCCCAACATCAATGCCCGACCTCACTAATGCTCTTGTGGCTGAATGGAAGCAAGTCCCCGCATAAATGTTCCAACATCTAGTGGAAAGCCTTCCCAGAAGAGTGGAGGCTGTTATAGCAGAAAAGGGGGGAGCAACTCTATATTAATGCCCATGATTTTGGAATGAGATGTTTGACGAGCAGATGTCCACATACTTTTGGCTATGTAGTGTATTTGTGTGTGCAAGTGTGTTTGTATGTATGTGTGTGTTTCACTACATCAACTATACTACACTTCCCAGGCCTCTTGCTGTTCACAGACACACACAGGCACACTAGCACACAATCTGGGAGAGACCCACCAGTTCCCACTGCATGGGCCAGAGAGGGTCGTTGAAGGTCAGGGAAGGACTCAGTTGGTCTCCAGTCTTCAAAGAGTCCTGTCGACGGCTGGGTAACTCACTCTGCTGCTCCTGCAAACCTGACAGACAGACAGACAGACAGACAGGAACATATGAGACGTGGGTATGAATACACTACAATTTAGTGTTAGCCTGTGAGTAAGCTAGCACGCAAGCATTTCATTGCACCTTTTATACATGCTCTAAACTGTTTACTGGAGTTTTTTAAATCCTTTGTAATGGGGATATGTCCTTATTTCAGCCATTGTGTGTGTGTGTGTGTGTGTGTGTGTGTGTGTGTGTGTGTGTGTGTATGAATAAGTGCGTGTAATTGTTTTGGTGTATTTGTTTTGGTGTGTGCGTGTGTATGCGCGGGAGTGCACACGTGCGTGTTTGTGTGTGTATGTGTGTGTTGTTGTTGCTGTGTACTCTGAGACCAGGAAGTCCCTCCACTCCACCCAGTGGTGAAAGGCCTCCCTGAATTCCCCTCTCTCCAGTGATGTGGAATACTGCTGCCAGATTACCATAGCATTACCATATCATTACCATAACATTACCACAGCACAGCTTGTGTCGGTGTCTGTGGACATGGTATCAGCTCATCAAGAGATTCAACCTCACCCCACATATATCACCCACACTACCACTCTCTCTCCCTCACTCTCTCCCTCGGCTCTCTCGCTCTCCCCATCACTCTCTCATCTCTCTCTCTCATCACTCTCTCCGGCTGCTCATCTCTCTCTCACGTCAATGTGCGATCAGGGTAAAGTGGTGAAAACAAATTAACAAAAGAACTGTAACGAAAAATCGATGAATATAGATTTGATCAATAATCAATTTCTTCATGTTTCTTCCTGCATGATCAAATTGATTTCTGAACACTGGTACAAAAGGATCTGGTACAAAATGCGCAGAGCCAGGGAAAAGGCAGCCTTGCCATGTGCCTGCCTTTTTCAGTCCTTCAAACACAATGCAAGGCATTGACATGATTTTTCTACCTTATACTGCCAGCTGACGGACCCTGAAAGGCAGGCATAGAGCGTCACTGCCTTTCAAGTGTCCCTATGTCCCTAGCCGGCCTTAGAGCTCACCTCTCACTCTTGTCAGTTTTTCTTTCTATGTTTCACTCTCACTCCCCTTGCTGTCTCACACACATACACCCTCTCCCTCTTTTCCTTCCCTTCTCCCTCTACCTCTCTCCCTCTCTCTTCTCCAGGAGCAGAGGGTGAGCGAGGCATGTCCATGGCTGGAAGCACGTCCCAGTCTGCACAGCGAGAAGACGAGAGAGAGAGAGAGAGAGAGAGAGAGAGAGAGAGAGAGAGAGAGAGAGTGATAGAGAGGAGAGAGAGAGAGAGAGAGAGAGAGAGAGAGATAAGAGGAGAGAGAGAGAGAAGAGGAGGGAGAGAGAGGGAGAGAGAGAGAGAGAGAGAGAAGAGGAGAGAGAAGAGGAGAGAGAGAGAGAGAGAAGAGGAGGGAGAGAGAGAGAGAAGAGGAGAGAGAGAGAGAGAAGTGGAGGGAGAGAGAGAGAGAGCGCGAGAGAGAGAGAGAGAGAGAGAGGAGGCTCACCGCAGCACTACGTGAGTCATCACACACTCCTGCAAACCCACCCACAACCCCCACTAACACAAAGCAGAGAGAACACATACATGCACACATATGCTTAACGTTACATACGTGTGGACACATACACAGACACACAATTACAAAATCAAGCCTCTGCAAATACACACATGTATAGTATACGACACACACACACACACACACACACACACACACACACACACACACACACACACACACACACACACACACACACACACACACACACACACACACACACACACACGTATTCTGTCTCTTAGTGATAACTCACTGTGGTGTGGGTCCAGTCCTCTGATAACAGCTCTCTTGTCTCTGTAGTGAGTCTGTTGTCTCTGGACCCACCTCACCTAGAGAACCAACACACAGCACAGGTTAACATAAATACAACATTAATACAACCACAACCATTAAATATGCATTATGAAGAAATCATTCTCCTATTTCCTGGTTGCTAAAGTTGTAGTAGTTTGCCTCATTTTTGTTTATGAGACAAAACAAGCAGGTATAGTGTAGAGAATCATTGCACCATCTAAAATATTGTACCGCTATCTAAACTATTCTACCACTGTGAAATATATTTTCCAAAACCAAAATGATTGTATTTTCAGCAAAAACTAGACTTAAAAACGAGAAGCATAGAAATAGCGCACATAGAACAGCTCTACCACAACTTAGACTTGCTTTCAATGAGAATAAAATATCTATAACTGACATGTTCATTTTGTCAGGTAGCCCAAAGAGTAACATACTGCAGCTTTAATACATTAATACAGAATGATTCTCCTTATAGAAATCAAGTGTTATTTGTATGTGAAAACATTTTCTCTGTTGTATTTGTTGGTTGCCTGCAATGGCCTGGTGCTAATGCTAATGCTAACCTTCTAATGCTAATATTAGCCCTAATAGAGTGTAGGAGCAGAGGGTGGATTGGACCGGATGGGACACTGGTCTGGGGTCTCCATTGGGGACGGGCCAGGGAACAAAGGAAGCCTTTGATGCCACAGCTATCCCTCCTCATCAGTTCAAAGGGATGTTCTCTCACTCTCTTTCTCAATCTCTCTTTCCAGGTTAAACACAACTGCCCTAAAAAAAAAAACCACCTGCACCACTCTCTCTCTCTCTCTCTCTTTCTCTCATACACACACAAACACACACACAAACATGCACGCACACACACACGCACGCGCACGCACACACACACACACACACACACACACACACACACACACACACACACACACACACACACACTCCACTTTTAGATCTGTGCATGACTCCTATTGTAGTCTCTCACACCGTATCTGACATGCACTTGAAGCACAGAGGAGGAGGCTAAAATAAATAACGTTCAATAGGACACTGCCATCTTTCATGTGCTAAAAGCTTCTTGGCTTTATTTCCCTTTCAATTGTTCAATTAGGATTGTGTGTGTGTGCGTGCATGTGCGTGTGCGTGTGTGTGTACAATACTGTGTCTGTTCTATATTATCTAGAGTCAACTTATACACTCAGGAGAGGGTGTTTAACAGAGTGTGTACTTCACAAGTGCTTCTGAATTCTAATGGTCACCCAGAACATTGATATAAAACAAATGAATTTAAAGACGCATCTACACATATCACGAAACATTGAAAGGACAAGTCAAGGCAAACAATGTATGTGTATGGCTTTTCAAGTCTTGAATAACAAGTATAGACAAACCATGCAAGGCTTCATCATAATGTTGA
This sequence comes from Oncorhynchus mykiss, assembly GCF_057628025.1. Taxonomy (NCBI): domain Eukaryota; kingdom Metazoa; phylum Chordata; class Actinopteri; order Salmoniformes; family Salmonidae; genus Oncorhynchus; species Oncorhynchus mykiss. Next base: position 45,712,148 of record NC_143024.1, read on the forward strand.
TTAGAGAAGCCACATTTTCCAGAGTGTTTTTCAGAGTTTTCTTCAACAACAAAGACAACAGCAATAGCCACACTTTCAAAAACAACAACAACAGATAACACCAACAGATACAACTGGGCTATGCGAGACGCCTACAGACAGTGAATTCCTCTAATTCACATGTCCACTTGAAAATGTGTCCTCTTTTTGGCTGGCGTGTGTGAATGATTGCCTACTGCTGAATGGACCTGGGTGGAGGGGAATGGGAAACTTGGCACAGGCCCCACAACCAGGTACTGTAGACACACACAGACAGGTTGAGGATGTGGAGCAGTCAGCCCATTCACCGGTCTGTATTAAAAACTAGCAACATGCCACAGCTGAGTAGGTAACACTTTTATTTGGATAAATGTACGGGTACCTACATAAGTAAGGACTTTGTAGCGGCAACCAACAACATCTAGTTGCCAGTGCCGTCCTAGAAGACTGAGGTCTTTAGGGTTGCAGTGATTTTGACAGTAACTTAGCGAAGAGGCAAGTAAAGTTCATGTATTTCATATTGCAGTACACCTACTGTAATCTAAATACAGTATCAAAGCAAGTACTGTGTAAAAGCAAACAGTACAATACCGTAGAATTGACTCTATTATACTGTAAAAAAGTACAATTCTACTGTAATTGTAATGAATGGATGGATGAATGGAATTAATTGAGGGGAGATGAGATTTGTATTTCGCAGTGTTTTACTGTAATTACATAGGATTGGTGCAAGTAGGTTGGCTGCTAGGTCATTTGTTTACACATTTCAGCCTATGTGAATATTTGCTTTTTATATCACATGCATAGAGACCTTAACAATGGCTTCCAAGATGTCAGCGACTACAGGGCAAATCAGACCGAAAAGATACGGCAAAATGCTCAACAATTAAATGTGTAAGACTTGATGCCACTCCAATCTGTCCCTAATACATTTTAAATTAATGGGGCACTACTACCACATACTAGTTCAATTGGCACAGCACTCTCACTAACGAGCGCAAATGTAGCCTCTTTCAAGGCACGACTCAAAATATGTGAATGAGCCAGAATCAACAATGCATCCACTAGTTGTCAAAAGGTTTTTGGCGCTCCAAAAATACGGTACGGTAATGTATTCTGTAGAATGGAATTACGGTACCATTCAAAGTACAGCAATTATTTCTCCACCCACATTTCCCCACAATCACCATAATTTACAGTATGCTGCAGTAAAACGTTTCACAGTATTTTACTATTGACAATACCCCAAATGACCGTATAAATTACAATTTTCTGACAGTGTAGGTAGGTAGGTACCCTTATTCCTGCCATCAGTGACACCTGCCACTGTGCGTGTGTTTGTAAGGCTTCCAATAGCAGCAACAACGTCTGTATCCCCACAGGGAAAAACAATGAGGAAACTGGGAGACATGCGCTAGGTTGAGACAGGGGGTTGGGAATCTAAACAATGTTTCCAAACACCCCCCCCCCACCCACACACACACACACACACACCCCTGGTGCTCTGTTGGCAAATACCACTCCCAATCCCTTATGTCCTTCACCGAGCCAGCCATCACAGCTTAGCCAAGTGAGCAGTGCTGCCCACTTCCTCATACACACTCATTCTCCTCAGTCTACTAGTACACACACACACACACACACACACACACACACACACACACACACACACACACACACACACAGACACACACACACACACACACACACACACACACACACACACACACACACACACACACACACACACACACACACACACACACACACACAGAGAGATAATGGCCATTTGATTGGACATGTGCCCTTGTACCTAGCACCTCCCCTCCCAGAGAGGACCAGCCAGGACACTGTGATCAATACACATGATAGGGAGCTAATCGCTCTCTGTCAGGACCTGGGCCTGCCAGCTCCTAACGGCACACTCACAGGGGAGCCGTGTGTGTATGAGTGTGCGTGAGTGTGTGTGTGTGTCCATGCATGTGTGCCCATGTGTGTGCGTGTGTCTTAATGGCAGATTCAGAGTCTTTGGGGAGGCTCACTCACGTTCTGCCCCAGGGACGTGGGCCATTGACCATGCAGTCTGTGACACTGACCCCTCCACAGTCAATGCATTCATCATCCAGCAATGACATGTATGCAGGCACACGCACACACACACACACACATTGTACAGACACACACATTCGCAAACCTGTGCAAACAGACATGAGCAAACATAAAACACACACACACACACACACACACACACACACACACACACACACACACACACACACACACACACACACACACACACACACACACACACACACACACACACACACAACAAAGCCTATTGCTTCTATACCCAGAAAAAAACTCCCTTTCTTTCTTTCTTTCTTCCTCCCTCTCTCTCTCTCGCTCTACCACATAGAGAACACAAAGTGAGCCATTGTAATGCAAACCCAAGTTCAAAACAAAAGATGACCACCTGAAGCTGACATTTTCCAAATCACAATGAAGTGTGGCCAGATGGAGAGAGAACCGGAGAGGCTGAAAGAGAGACTGAGAGATTAATGGAGAAAGAGATGAGGAGACAGCTATGATAAACAAACTGGTTGAAAGAGTATGTGTGTTTCTGAAAGGCAGCAAGAGGGTGAGAGACAGAGTGAGAGACAGAGTGAGAGACAGAGTGATAGACAGAGTGAGAGACAAAGTGAGAGACAGAGCGAGAGAGCGAGAGAGCGAGAGAGAAAGTGTGAGGAAGAAGGAGATAGAGGGAGAGGGATGATAAACAGGTGGGAGAGGGAGGAAGACAGAGAGGGACAGAAGGTAAGCAGGAATGAGTGAAATTGAGGGAATGAGTGAGAGAGAGAGACAGAGCAAGAGAGAGTGAAGGAGAGAGAGAGAGAGAGAGAGAGCAGGAACGAGTGTGAGTGAGGGCGGGCGATGGCAGCCAGCTGCAGCCGTGCGATACGGGCAGAGCAGACACTGGGAACTGCGCAGATATCACGGCTGACATTTCGGGCTCGACTACCCCCCACGGCCCCCTGGGATGCGGGCGCTAGCGCCAGTGTGCCCCTGTCAATCACCCCGCTCCCTGTCACTCTGCCGGCTGTCTGTCTGTCTGCCCCAGCCCATTATGGCGAAGTGGAGTGGGGTCGCACGCCAACGCTACCACTAGCATTGCCACCCCACGCCTAGACGCACGCCACTGGTCCCTATCTCCTCCTCTTTCCTCTCCCTCCTTCTCTCCTCTCTCCATCCTCTCCCTCACTGACAGCCTGACCACAGAGACATGGGAGACGGGAGGGGGAGAAAGCGAGGAAAGGGGGAGGTTGACGGACAAAGAGACAGGGAGGGAGAGAAGGGGGGAAAACACAGAGAGGGGGATATGTGTAGGGAGAAAGAAAGGTGGAGAATGAAGAGAGGGAGGATGGACCAGAGTGAGAGACAAAATGGAGATTGAGTGAGGCTGAATGTGAGAGGCAAATGGACAGGACGAAGGTTAGAGGATATTACAGAGGCGAGAGAAAGGGGGAAGGATGGAGAGCAGAAAGAAGAGGCCAAGGTGGAAGACAGGGGAGGGATAAGGAAGATACACTCTACCCCCTCTCGCCTTCTTTCCCTGCACCTTTAGTCCCCTAGACTCCCTCTCCCACTCCCTCCCTCCCTCCCTCCCCTCTCCTCTTTGACTCCCTCTCCTCCCTCCATCTCTCCCTCCGCCAAGGCCCTGTGTGCTGCTCACTCTATTGTGTCAGCCTTCAGAAGCTCTCAGTTTGAGTGGCAGGCCGTCACAGATCAGCTCCCTGCTAAAGCGGCCTGGCAGGCCGGGGTGACGGGCCAGGAAGGGATCTAAGTGGGTTTATCAGCGCTTCTTAACGCCTCTCCAGCTCCCTGACACAAAAGAGAGGGGTATTAAACATCTAAAGCAAACCAAAAAGCGTGAAAGCTCCTTATAGGGCCGTGGGATTGCGGATGTGACTGGAGTCTTAAAAAAAACACACACAACACCGACAGAGAGAGAGAGAGAGAGAGAGAGAGAGAGAGAGAGAGAGAGAGAGAGAGAGAGAGAGAGAGAGAGAGAGAGAGAGAGAAAGATAAAGAGAGAGAGAGGTTGGAGAGAAAGAGAGAGAAAATAAATCAAATGTTTTTCCATCCTTGGGAGGAGGATAGGAGCATGGAGAGGGGGAAGGGCGGGAGAGGAGGAGAGTATTGTGGGGTATCGTTGGAATCAGAAGCCAAATCAAACCTCTACACAACAATGAGGTTGAAACGGCAGGGAAATCATCAAAGAGAAACACTGTAGACACAGAACACCATCCTTATTCTGAGTGTGTGCTATTTTTCTTATTTACAGTGTGTGTACATGAGTCAGCTGTATTTGAGTACATACAGTGTTGTATGTGTGTATAAATGAAGGAATATTAAAGCCACAGTGTGTAACGTTTCTGTAAGTTAATAACGATATGTTTCATTTTTATTATATGATTTAACTTAATGAGATTAGTAAAAAGAATTCTACATTTTAAAAATGACCTCATCTTTACCACAGAAAAAAGCACCTAAAAATATTTTTGTTTTACTTGCGTTGTGACTGGGGTATTTGTAAACAAATGATTTATAGCTTCAAATCCTGTTTTTTTGCGTTTGCTCAAATGGTTGACATCTTTCAGGTTTTGCACCAATGAAGTAGTGTATTAGTAGTGTGTATTAGTGTGTTCTGCACTGGGGGTGATTTGGATGTACACTGGGAGTGTGCGTGTGCATGTGTGTGCCTTTGTGTGTGTGTGTGTGTGTGTGTGTGTGTTCTTTTATTCCTCACTAGCAGTAACATGTGTGTAGGTCAAAAGCCGGTGGGGGGTCTGTGTCTGAGACGCTCCGTAAAAGGTCACTGTGGAGTTCAGTCTCTGAGAATCAGTCTGTGTGTGTGTGTGTGTGTGTGTGTGTGTGTGTGTGTGTGTGTGTGTGTGTGTGTGTTCCCCCAGGGAGCGTGATCCAGGTGAGATGGCTGAGACAGGTGAATCAAGAGTGTGCGTCATAGAGCCGAGAGAGAGAGAGAGAGAGAGAGAGAGAGAGAGAGAGAGAGAGAGAGAGAGAGAGAGAGAGAGAGAGAGAGAGAGAGAGAGAGAGAGTCTGATCTCATTCTGTTTTACGTCACACAGACATGCCCTCTGAAGACTGGGAAATGATATTACTGTCAGAGCGTCTGAAGGCTCACACTCACACTGCAGTTAGCCTAGCAGCTTCACTCAGCACAGCAGACTCAGTCAGCCAGTCTCTGTGTGTGTGTGTGTGTGTGTGCTTATGTGTGCAGGTGCGAGTGTGTGCTGTTCATGCACGTGTGTGCGTACGTTGAGAACTTATCTGCGTGTTGTCTCAGACCTCTAAGATCTCTGTGATGAGCGGCTTTCCAAAGGCTTGGTAATCATATAATTAGCAATGTAATTAGCACAATGGCTAATTGTTGCTTTGCTCAGGCTGCATGAGTCGGGATTACATGGTGACAAACCCACACTCCCTCGCGGGGACCACAACGGACCATTCCTCCACCATGCCTCTCTCTCTCTTTCTCTCTCTTTCTTTCTTTCTCTCTCTCTCTCTCTCTCTCTCTCTTTCTCTGAGAGAGATAATGTCTGTTTACAATCTCCCCACATTGCCCTCACATCACATCCACAGACTCACTGATCTCTATGCCATCTGGATGTCATAGTATAACTTACTATACATTTCCTGTGTCTCAGTTTATTGCTTTAAATGTGTTTGCTTGTACAGTATGTGCTACTGCAATTCAGCTTTTAGCTGCCATTATACACATGAAACAAGACTCAACTCAAAACTCAAGATGGTCTACATTGGTTGACTGCTTCTGGGACTGCTTCTGCATTTCATAATGGTCTGTTGTTGGCACCCCAAGACTGACAACCAGACTAGGCTAACCACCAATCCTATCAAATAAAGATGCAAGCCCCGTGGAGCTCACGTACATTATACTGGTAGACACATCCACTGGACGCTGTCAACTGAGCTGAAAACAAGTCAGAGAAAAGCTGAGGCTCAGGGGTTGTAGAGCAGAGCAGCAGGCCTTGGCTACAGCCCAGGTAGCACACCAATTATATTTGTCGCACGCGCACACACACGAATAAAAGTCTCTCATAAACCTATTCAAATATTGACTGTTTTTAAACCCCTCCAAAATACAATTAAGCAGATTATATTAGTCTGAAACAGGAGTTCTAGGTCTCACACTCCTAAACATAGGTGATCATGTTACAGAGAGTGATGTCAGAGCTGTATTTCCACTCTATAGTACATCCTGAACAGGCGGGTTAAACGTCAACCCCCAACCAATGGGAACGGAGAGGAGAACGTAAATGTACATGTAATGTAAATACAATATACCTGTATAATGAGGGTTACAGCCGGGAAACTACCACGGTGGTACAACGTAAACACGCAATATTTCTGTGTGCAATGTTTCATGATTACAAAAACATTATTTGTGCCATCCATTACGTTTGAGATTCATTACCAAATATGCAATATTTCAGAGTGTGAATTCATTTTCACCTAAAGTTAAGATGCTAGAAAAGTAATTAAACTTACAATTTAATGAAATCATGAAGCATACATGGGAGTCACTAGAGATTGTGCATAAATTACTTCAATTAATCACACGGAGTCTGATTCAGATGGTAAAAGTTAGAGGATCTTCTCTCTGCTGTAGGGGGTATTGTGTGTGTGTGTGTGTGTGTGTGTGTGTGTGTGTGTGTGTGTGTGTGTGTGTGTGTGTAAGTGTGTGTGTGTGTGTGTGTGTGTGTGTTGTGCGTAAAGGTGTAGTCTGTTTGTGGATGCGTGCGAGCGTGTGTGTGTGCTTGCACGCATCCGTGCATGTGTGTGTGAGGGGTCAGGACAGTGAATGACGAGTGTGATAGGGGTGTGTGTGTGTGTGTGAGGGGTCAGGACAGTGAATGACGTGTGTGATAGGGGCGCAGGGTTTGGTAAAGGGCCAGGTCTACAGGGGAGAAAGAGAGAGGCGACTTTAGAGAGAGGACACAGGATGTGCCACAGCCCTGTTCTCCCCTCCAGTCGCCCCATGCTGTCATGGGATGTCGCCGCGGGTGACAGTTGCCCTAGCAACGCCTCGGTGCGAGGAGGCTGCATGCTCGGAGGGTTATGCAGAGCGGGGATGGGGTGATGGAGGTGGTACAAAAGGGTTGGGATGGGGAGGAGGCGGAGGTGCTAGGGGGGCTCTGTACCAAAGAGGTAAACATCAACACACACTTTCTCTTTTTTCTCATCAACACTAGGCTTGATTAAAGCACTAGCGAAAAAACTAAATGAGCCCTCATTTACATATACATGCTGCGTAAAATTAAAACTCATGCTTTGGTGTGAATTCCCTTCGAACAGTGGTAAGTATATCCAATAACCACATCGAAAAAAAAGCTGAATAGTTTCTCTTTACTCTTCACACCAGTTTCCTACCATGTTCTACAGACAGTGTACACTAAACCAACATATCACCACATAACATATAACCCCACTATAATGTATGCATATACAGTATGGATACAACACAGGCACTGTTGGTGTTCTGTGTCTCTGTGCTCATAGCAGATGGAGTTGGTAATAGCTTCTCCTAACCACTGATATGGGGTCAGCTATTCTATCATCCCATTGATGGTTAGGATTAGGGATATGGTTATCTGACCCTAGATCAGTGGTTAAATATTCTACCTGGAGTGCAGTAGATACTCACCCCTGTTCTTTCTGCCAGGGTGTTCACCAGGGCAGCTCTGTCAGGGCGCCCCCTGCTGTCTCTCAGGGTGAAGTGGCCCTCCAGGTTGCCT